>NW_026727453.1:0-40997 GCF_029784015.1 Lycium ferocissimum
TTTCCGCCAACCTGAAAGTTCTTTCTCCAAACCAATTATACTATGTCCAGAAAGCACCCTCAAGCTTGTTAAGAATTCGAAGAACAAGATTTTTGAGTCAAGATTGAAGCTCCAAGAATTTTTTTCTTTTTTTTTTCCTCTTCTTTCTCCTCTTAGCCGATTGCTCTTCCTTTTTTTCTCAATTTTTTGAAGTTTCTATGGTGATCTCATGCATGATTATCTCTTATATTATCATTAAGTGGTCATGTGACCACCACATGCATGGGCTTGGGCCAACCCTGGCCGGCCACCCTCCTTCATGGGCCAAGTTTTCTTATTTTTTTTTTTTGGCCCAACAATTTGGCTACCTTGCATGTAATTCATAAAACGAATTTCCAAAATCCCAATTGTTGCCCTTAACCTTGCTCGATATCCCCGCACCCATACTTCCATAAGCAATATTCATATATTAGAAAGAAATCCAAACATGACCTTATTCCTTATAAGTCAAGGTTATTTCCAAATTTTCAATACGCAAAATGCCGGATGTAACAAGCAGCCCTCGAAGAAAAGCGGGTCACATTGAATATGTTCTGAGTATGCAAAGCATGAAATACGAAAAACGAGGTCATAACCGAAATAGGGGGTACAGAAAGTGAACATAATAGCCAGAATATCAAAGTGCCTGCGTCTGAAATACAAATCATACATACGGGGTATAGAAGACATATATAATAATCGAATGTCCAAATTTCTTAGCTTTCTTTGAAAACATTTGTCTACGTGTATATAGACCAGAACATATCATAGTAGCCGACATTAACCGATGTGGGATTCGCCTAAACCAACGTGGGATTCGCCTAAACCAAAGGCGGAATTTTGCCTCGCCATCGGGTTTACCCCACCATTGGGTTTGTTCCCACCATTGATTTGCCCCACCACCGCTCCTGTCAACAGATTATATTTCGTAATACATGTATATGTCATATCATCAGATTAAACAAAATCATCATATTACCGAATCATCAGAACAAATTTATTAAATTATCAGATCATCACATTATCAAATCATCATGTCATCAGATCATCAGATTATCATATCATGTACCCTATGCGTCGTAATAAGACTTGGCGCGGACGGAACGTGGTCGCCCTCCCCGCTTTGGGCGCTACAACTCATCATACTTCGGAAGTTTTCATATTCTCTGCATCTCCGTGCCACACATCATATCATATAACCACGGTGCCGCTGGGCTCGGCATGCGGACACATCATAACACCATAATATTAGTCGCTCATCATACTTCGGAAGCTCATCATACTTCGAATTGTGCGCACGATAGTAACCGGCCCGGGACTCGGCAAAGGAAGTAACAATAATATGCACGAGCGAGAATCTGGGATCTATATGCATTCACAACACTTGTACAGACTTAACGTAATAATCAAACAAATTATCATTTACAAGCCAATAGCATTAGTCATATGAAATTTCTTCCGGATATTATTCGAAAAACATATCAACTAAAACTTTACTAATCATACTTACGTACCAAAACCATGTACGTACGGATTCTCATTTCATACATATACACAGATTCCATAGAACGATCAAACCGACTATCATTTAAAAGTCAAGCCAATAGTCATAGTTGAATCCGTGTTTTCCGAATATTTCTCGGAACACACTTAAACGTAATCTTAGCCATCATAGTTACATATCAAAGTCATATACGTACGTATCCTCATCTCGACTTAACAAATAAGTACGTAATCATTTTCGGAAGTCGGGTTGTTAACTATATTAAGTTCTTTAACAAGTCATCGTAACTACACATTTAATGTCTTCGGGCCCACGGACAAGTATCAACCGATCCGAGCCCGCCTTGGAACATTATAATCTTAATACGCTACAGAACCTCCTACGGACATATCGAAGCGATCCGAGCCTTCCTATGGAAGTTACGGACGTTCGTAGTTCCAACCCTTTTTCGAACATAATCTTTTACGCACATTCATAGTTGATCATACAAAGGGCACAAGAATCATAATTTGACTACATTATGAATACGGATATCAAGAAGCAAATAAGAATCATAGACATGCTCGGATCGTAGGAGTAGAATTACCTCGAGGATCATATCATAGCTTAATTTAACTAAGACATGCCAAAGAAAGAAAGGTGAGCTTTACATACCTTGGCCGCCCTCTAAGCTAATCCAAACTTACGTCTTGGCTTCTCACGATCTATAATAATGTCATTGGACACCCCAATTCCAAGCCATCACTTTGCCTACGGAAATTTCGGCAGCATCTCCCCTATAAATCCAACAACCCCGAGATTTCCACTCGGCCAATTATTCAACAACAACCAAACCAACGACCATCCAAACAAGATTTAAAAACATTCCGAACAATCCACAAAATATTCAAGACAATCCCAACACTATGCCATGGAACCCGGAACCACACATTTCCATAGGGACAACAACAATACATTTCTTTCTTCCGAATTCACACACTACATCACCAATTCCATACGTTAGCAACAATATTTTCATCAAGACAAAAGGCCTATTAAAATCACATGGCTCCCCAAAACAGCCCACACAATATTACAACTTCAACATAAGTCATTAAACTTTCATTCTCACCATATATTTCTCAACAACAATAGCCAAGAACACTAAATAAATTTGATTCATTCTTCCTTTACAAAGCAGCCCCCATTCGGCCAACATACCCACCAACAAAACTTCATGGTTTCATTCATTTCTACACACACAACCAACATGCTAAACAAATTTAATTCATCACCCTATACAACACACACCTACACACGGCCATAACACACACACACGGCTACAACACCAACACACCACAATTTCATGAACTTCATTCATTTTTACCTACCACAACATGCATAAACACCTACAAAACACTTAAAGAAGATTGAACCTCACCTTTCCATCCATCTTTGCCTCTCGGCTAGGACATGTTTTGCAAGGAGAAGTGTTTTTCTTGCTTCAACAATTATACCACGTCGACGAGGGCCTTCCAATTAGTAGAGAGACAAGGAGAAAATAATTTTTGATGATCAAATTTTCCATGCCATATCCCGGCACTCCATGGCGGTTCCTCTTTCTCTTTTTCTTTCTTCTCTCTTGATTTCTCTAGAACTTAAAATGATGAAATGTACCTTTCCTTGTAATAACTCATATATATATATACGCATAGGGGCACATGGCCGGTCATGTGCCCCTCCTCTCTTCTTTATTATTTTTTTCTTTTCTCCAAATTTCTCCATTTTTCTAGACTTTTTCTTCGAGTCACAAAAGATGAAGAGTTGTCTTGCCTTGTCATCTTTGTTTTCATGCACATTTAGTCCCTATAAATATAAGATGACCACATGTACCTTTTCATGGCTTAAGATAATTGGCCAACACTGGGTGGAACCCACGGCCACTATGGCTTCTCCAATAAGTCATGCTTAATAATAGTTTCCGAATTCCAAGTTTGCCCTTGATATTCCATGCCAATAATATTTACAAGATCGTGCATTAAAACAAAACCGGAGAATGGCCTTGCCCTTAACTTCCCGCAATTGTCTTAAAATATTCCAACGTACAAAATGCGGGATATAACAACTGTTATCTCGCTTTCTTCTTATTTCCTTCTTCCAATTACCCTTTCTTTCCTTACACTCGCTATCATTTCCGTTATTACATAACCTTTATTCCAAACTTCCCCACGTAACTTGATAAGCCTTCCTTATTCGTTCTATAGCTCGCTTTTCCGTTTCACACTTGTTTCCTTATATTCTAGCTACATAGATCACATCATAGCTTTGGCCACTTTCTCACTAGGCTTTACTTATTTTCATAACAATCCTCATTATGTTCACATTATCTCTTATTCGTAATCAATCCTATAATGTAACACTGCTTAACCCTTTACCCTTTCTGATCAACTTTATCCTTAATATTTCACAAGCTGTCTTATCAATACATTCATATCCGTCACAATTCTTTTCCTCTGTACTCTTGTCTTAATCATACTATTACTTTTAACTATAAGCTCGTCTATAATTCATCCCTCGCTATATCAATTCGCACCTTTAAATAACACTCCATCAAGATTTACCAACCCTTTTCCAAATTATCTCTTAGGATTACAAGCCCTCTCCAAATTCTTTTTATCATATCGATATCGACCTTCTAATTACTATTATCCTCAATTCAGCAATTAATTTCTTTCTCGATGTCAGATATACTCGTAGCTTAGTCAAATCTTATCATTACTATCGCACGACCTTTCAAGACATATTACAAACCTATATCTCATTCTCTTTATTTCTAGGAAAACCTTGCGAGCTCGTAATTATTACTATCTCAAAATCTGCACGTAGGAAATACCAATAATGCCTCACAGGGCCAACATATGTATATATGTATATCATATCATATCACAGCCACACAGGGCTCCCAATATCAACAACAGTACGAAAATGATAAACATACCACGTATGCCCAACTCAAACTGCACCTGTTACACTTTCTTGTTCATTTTCCCTTTAATCTTCAACTTGTATTTCAATCGTTCTTCAATATCTTACCCGACATATATCTTTCATACCTTTGCTTACTCCTCGCGTGCTTTGTAACTTCCAATATCGCTAGTCACTTTCTTCCGTCGATGCCATTCTTCCGCCGAAATCAAGGTTAGTAGAAGGAATCTCATTCCCCTAGACTTGGCTCTATGGCACGATCTCGGATGAGAAAGAAGAGTAACCACCCTAGATGCACCGTAGCCTCCTATTTATAAATGTGGCGCTTCACACCGACTCCCCACCGGACACGACATACAACCCCTAGGACGAACCGCTCTGATACCAATTTGTCACACCCCAATTTCCGATAGGGCATGATGGGCACCCGACCCTTACTTAGGGCCGAGCGAACCCGCTAATCCTCGTGATACTCATAATCTTCTTTGGACTCTTAAATCATTAAACGAATGCTTAATGCAACCAGGTCAAAATACCCTCTACTTTGGAAAAAGGGCTAAATTTCTCGAACATTTGGGTCAAAAAATACTCCTGCCTAAAGTTTTCAAATATACCCCTGCCTGACGGAAATTATCTGCCAAAATAACTCGAAATCATTCTTAAACCGGCCCATCATTTAAACTCCGATCAACTAAATAATAACCCATAAGCATCCCCTTATTCCCCCAATACGTAAGTATGACGCTTTGAGAGAATTTGGGAATAAGTGGGATCTTATGGGTTATTATTTAGTTGGGTTTAAATGATAGAGCGGGTTTAAATAATGATTTTGGGTTATTTTTGGATAATTTCCATCATGCGGGGTATATTTGAAAACTTTAAGGACGAGGAGGGGTATTTTTGACCAAAATAAGTTGGAGGATATTTTTAGCCCTTTTTCCAAAATAGGGGTATTTTTGACCCTTTTCCCTAAAATAAATACATGCTTTTCATCCTTCTCAAATCAAGTAAAATCTGTAATCACATGAGATCTGTAACATAATGCATAATGATACATCGGCTTACGAGTCGCCTTATAAGCACCGACATATTACACACGTGACTCGTCCGCAAAGTCTCTAACATAAACCAAGATACCTATAACATAGTCACTCGACTCGGCAAGCACTCGGGAAGGAAATGGAGCTCGCCAATCTAGTGGAACATCTTCTCGCTAATACCCTACTCATCGCATACACACTTGCGTGGCATGAAACGCAGCCCCCCGAAGAAAAGGGGGTCGAAGCATTTTGAATATGTACCGAGCATGTAAAGCATGAAAATAAAAGAAATAGGATCATACCGAAATACGGAGTATAGAAAATCATAAGGCTTGCCTCTGAGACATAGATCATGCGTATCAATATCAAATCCAGCCCGTTATGGGACTGAGGAACTCAAGTAAATCATCATCATGTACATGTGCATATATAACGTGTCCCGGCCCTCCAGTGAGGGACTCGGTGAATAAGACCATCATATACATGTCATCATATCATCATGTCATCATATATATATACCGTACCCGGCCCTCTAGTGAGGGACTCGGTGAATAGAATCATCATATCATCATGTCATCATACATATACATATACCGTACCCGGCCCTCTAGTGAGGGACTCGGTGAATGAGATCATGTCTCTATTATGTATATCATACTCGGCCCATCCTGTGGGCTGGCGCCATCATCATATCATCACATATACCGTCCCCGGCCCTCTAGTGAGGGACTCGGTGAACAATGCAGTGAAACTGTGCACGAATACATACCCGGCCCGGGACTCGGTGAAAGATGTAACAACAGTATGCACGAGCGGAGTAGTGAGAAACCATATGCACATAAATCATCTTTTAGGACTCGATAGGTAAGTAGACAAATCAACGCTCGAGTATCCGAATAATAGTCACACTTAGGACTCTTGAAATATCATTACGAAATATGTCACATAACGTCTCAGGGATCATAAACATGTATCAAGCCAATCCGAGCCCGCCAACGAAAGTTACGGGCATTATTCATTATAGAATCCTTTGCGAACATATCAAAGCAATCCGAGACCGTATATGAAAGTTAGGGACATTATACATTACGGAACACTTTAGGAAGAAGAACTCTTTATGCATCATTCATTATCCAAACATACTAAAGACTCGAGGGCAATAGCTCGACTATATTAAGAGTGCGAATATCAAAAGTGAATAAGAATCGTAGACATGCTCGGATCTTAAGAGTAGAGTTACCCCAAGGCTCGTATCGTATCACACTTACATCTAGGACATGCCAAAAGAAAGAAGGGATAAGCTTTACATACCTCGTCCGCTTGCTAAGCTAATCCGAACTTAAGTCTCGGGCTTCCCAAGATCTACAATAACGTCATTCGATACTAACATTAGTTATAGGCACTTAGGAACCCAATCTTAAGCTAGCACTTCATTTACAGAAATTCGGGCAGCATTTCCTCTGTAAATTCAACAACCCCGAGAATTCAACTCGGCCAAATCATCATCAACGATACCAACAACCCTACTAGCATCATCAATAATTAATTCAAAACGTATTCTAACATTAGTAACTCCTTTCTACATAATTCGACAACATTTCATTTATATTCAAATCAACCTCATACAATCCAGCCAACATCAATGTCCACCCGTTCAAGTACGAACCCGAGAACATTCAAACAAGACTCAGGAACACTTCGGACAATCCACATAACATTCAAAACAGCCCATCAAATATACAATGGAACCCGAAACCTTCCAAGTTCAAGAAAACAACAACAACACATTCCGTTCTTCCAAATTCATAAACTATACCGACAATCCACACGTTAACCACATCATTCTCATAAAAATAAGAAATCATATCAAAATCACGTTAGCTTCTAAAACGGCCCACAACAATTACAACTTCAATTTGAACCATCAAACCTTTATTTTCATCATAGAATCTACAATAACCACAACCAAAAATACTAAATAAATTTAATTCGTTCTTCCTACACAAACAGCCCATACACACGGCTCAACATCAATATACATAGTTTCATGGATTTCATCCTTTTCCACACACTATAATACATCCAAACCATCCATAAAATATGTAAAAGAAGATTGAGACTTACCTTTACCACTTAACTCCTCCCTCGGCTAGAGTTGCACTTGGGAGAACGAATGGTTTACTTGCTCCAACAACTACTCCACGTTGTAGAGGACCTTCCAATTAGTTGAAAAGCTAGAAGAAAATTATTTTTCTTGATCAACTCTCATGGACCAAGTTCTCGCATTTCATGGCCGATTGTTTTTCTCCTTCTTTCTCCTAGTCTCTAGAATTTGCAAAATGATGAATTATGCCTTGTTTGGTCATCCCTTATATATATATATATATATATGATCCATACAAGATGAACACATGGACCGCTTTTGGCTTATCCTAATCAAATTTGGCCAAGCCTTGGGGGAGGGGCCCACACCATACGACCACAAGTGGCTTATCCAAGAAGTCATCAACTTTTAATTTTTAACCCTCCTTAATATTTTCATGCCAATAGAATTATAAGCACTTGGGCCTTAAAACAAAATCAGAGATTAAAAGTCCCTACCTCGTATCCCAAAGTTGTCTTGTCCTTAACTTTTCACGACTACCTCGGAATATCCCAACATACAAAATACGGGATATAACAGCAGCGCCCTCCAAAAAAGGGAGGACTTTCGAGTGACACTGTTCCGAATTCGAAGAATGGGGGAGGCGGTGTAGACTGTGTGTTTTCCATCACTACTAGGAGTGGTAATGCCACGACCCAAACCGGAGGGCCGCAACTGACACCCAAGACCCTACTCGGCTGAGTGCCATACTACTATTCCATCCAGGAGTCACAACTCTTTGTGAACCTTTAATCTACCAAATGACGCTTCCGTCAAGTAAAAAAAAAAGACTTTTCAATAAAACTCTTTCGCCAAATCAGGGACTTCTCCCTTATCATTAATTCAAAGAAAACCTTTAGTCACAATAAAATCTTTAAAAATAAAGCATAAAACACATCGACCTACATGGTCGCTGAACACCATTGTCGACATCTCGACGCACTATCCACTGGAGACTGTCTGCAAAAGTCTCTAACATACACGGGTACCATAAAAGTCTCTAACATACACGAGCGAGACCATAACATAAGTCCGGGAACATCCTATAGCCAATGTCTTCTACTCGGCGAGTGACACTCACGAAGGGGACATCCATTTAATAGTGTATTGAGTATATATGGAACCGAAATAATATATGGGACTCAATGTCCGTAACCAACTTTGATAAACATGTATTCGTATGAAATCGACGTAAAGTATGTATTTGTATATATATATATATATATATATATATATATATAATGCATGTCTTCGCCCGGTTCGCAGCCCATTTAGGCATAATAGCAACGGCCCTTTCGTTAAAATCATATATCCAATTATATATATATATATATATATATATATATATATATATATATATAGCACATATAAGATAAGTAGTGCTGATGCGCAACCCGTTCTATAAATGTTAACGTACGGCCCGATCCATATATCATATGTTAGTGCCGAGGAACGTACCGTAGGAACGGCCCGATCCATATAAGTTAGTGCCGAGGAACGTATGGCCCGATCCATATAAGTTAGTGCCGAGGAACGTACGGCCCGATCCATATAAGTTAGTGCCGAGGAACGTACGACCCGATCCATATAATTTTGTGCCGTGGAATGTACGACCCGATCCATACATATCATATTCATATACATAATGTAAATAGTATGCATGAAAGCTCATATGGAAGCTACAACTCTATCGGAGTGAAGTAAGGTCGGTAACCTCTGATTCACATTATGGAACAACTATTATCGATATATCTGACCTCAAAGGAACAATTCATAAGGTGAGATCAACAACAATGAATAGAATCGAGAAAATCATGAAATAGCTCAACATTTTCATATCATCGTTGAAATCATAACTTGAGACCTTTGAACATAAAATCATCATATTCATTGTAATCATCATAGAATCATTCTCATCTTTAATATCATGAGAAGTTTTAAGAATTATGAACTTCTAGCTTTTAAAATCAATGAGGTTATGGAATTATTTATGGAATCATACCATAGGAATCATGCCTTTGAAAGAAAGGGAAGAACCTTAACATACCCGTTCACCCTCCAACTACCTACGTTTGTCCGTCCGAGCCCGCAAGTCTGCACATAAGACCATTCCTACTATGATTAGTCCATTGTTATATACTTATCCTAAGCCTTCAAGTAAATCTTTCTAGAATATGCCGAAATTTCGGCAGCATCTCCTTTGTTTATATGCCTAGCCCAGAATTACAATTCAGCAACCAACAACAACAAAAACAATTTCAACATCAACAACAATATTATTAATACCAATATATTCCATAAAACATCCCACACGATGTTTTTCAACATACAACAACAATATACACTTCCTTTCTTCCCAATCAAGGAGCATAATCTCACCAACACACCAACAACATTAGATAACATCTCTATACATGTAAATCATCCCAGCCACATGGCCACGACATGCTCAAAATAGTCCATAAACACAACAACTACAACACGACACTTTATGACATTTCCTTCATAACTATTTTCACTTTTAGGACTTGCTAAACCTTCAAATCAACTCAACATAAGAGATAGGATGAAAAACATGCCTTATACTTGAATAAATTCAGCCACACCAACTTTCATCAAGACAAACTTACCACAACATCATGTAGAAACAAGAACAATTACCTTTCATGGACTAGTTTGGTGTAATCTTGTTAAATTCTTGGTTTAATGGGCTATAAATGTTTAAGGGACGTGTTGGGAAGTTTCTAGGACTCATGAGAATGTACTATTCTAAAAAAATGGGGTTGATGGGGTTTTTATACCCCTCATAAGTCGGTTTCACCGACTTTCCCAAGTGGGACCCGCGGAAGCCATTTGGCAGCTTGGATTCTTTATCATAAAATGGGCATAACTTTTGATCCTGATGTTTTGTGAGGGCCCATGACCTATGTTTGGAAAGCTCTTTCAATAATATACAACTTTCATTTTTTGTGTGTTTGGAAATTCCAAACTTATAATAGCGTTTTGGCCTCTCCAAATTAGATCATCCGAAAACGTATCCTTAAATCATCCTTTTGAAGGGCTAATGCCCATATTTGGCTTAAGGGTCCTTCTTAAGAGTTGCTCAACTTCCCATGTACTACTCATATCACTTTTCATATTTCCTCTATAAAGCCCCAACATGTGGGCCCCACCTTAACGTACGATTACGAGGGCTATTCATCAAGTAACGTGTTAACTGATTTACTCCATACGGTCTCCAAATGTCATATATATATATATATATATATATATATATATATATATATATATATATATATATATATATTCTTTTACTCAGATCATATAATCTTCATCCCCATCCTTGTATAACTTTGCTCTCCCTTGAGCTCATACTAAGCCATCTATAGTCTTGGTAACACGAAATTTTCTGGGGTGTAACATCCTTTCCCCTTTAGAAACATTCATCCTCGAATGTTTAAACTAGTCTTGTACTCCATCCCTGATCCCATTCTATGGTACATCCCCTTGTCGGATCATTCTTCCCGTTAACATATCGCATTTAATCGTACCATCACCATAACAGGTCTCCATTGGTTATTTACTCACTCTTTCCTACGCTTACTTCTGTCCTTCTCGAAATCTTGTCGTCCATTCCCCGACTTTTAACCTGTTTAAATCCGCTCATACCCTTCTATTGAATTTGCTAACATCGTAGGTTTACAAACCTTTGTCTACTCTTGTAGCTAATCTCTTTTCTCTTGAAACTCATAAGTCGAAAAACATGCTTCTGAAGAAATCACTATCATACCTGGATACCAAACCACGGCGCTTCTAGCCTCTTAACTGAGGTCTGAACTAATTATGACCTCATGTACTCCAATCGCTCATATCTTTCTCATTTTTACCTTACTGGCCTTTAAATCTCATAACTTGCCTCTTGAGACTCTCGTAACCCTCGCTCAGCAATTGTGTTAACTCCCTAACTAGTCGTAGCTCTGCTCAACGTAATCATCTCTACATCAATGAAAAACATAAATTCTGACTATACTTCGTTTTATCGACAACTCCCGATCTGTTGGAACTAAGTAACCCCAATTCACTAATCTAACTTATACAAAATCATCTTAATATCTCTCGTATCCTAAAGTATAACAGAACAACCCATATCTTTATGACATTCTTTAACTCAACCTTAACATATAATCAATTCCATAATCCTTTCTATAAATCATTTCTTTTGAGTTAGTCATGAAAACCTTCTCTTTATATTAAGCCACAACAGAACTCATTTGTCCACTTTCCCTGAATCCCCCAATAGACCTTGTTTCTACAAAACCTCGAATATAACTTATTTTAATCCTTTGGACTACTAATCATCTTTCTCATAAACCATTCTTCATGCACACCAACAATATCTTAAAACTCCCTTGCATTCCCTTATATTTTCTTGTCATATCCTTCCCATTTTGTGCACATTAAGTTCCCCTACTGGAATATCGTTCAATTTCTTTTCTTCCCCATGAATTATTTTCAGTCTAGTCTCAAAAGATACTATTTAGTTGCTCTATTCATTTGCTGACTTGCCTTCAGATTTTGTTAATCTTATTCCCACAACAATTCTTACTTCGAACTATCTCTATAATCCACTCACAATACAACATCTACCACATATTATTTTAGTCCTTGTGCTCGTGCCCAAGCTTACTCGCTTCCCCCCTTAAAGGCTTTACCTTATGGCGTTGTATTCCATTGCCATTCTCGATCGAAATTTCATCCCATAATAATCCTTTCGTCATCGCTTTTGTTCTTTCACTTACGAATCCTTCAAGTTCCCTACTTTTCATTACCCAAAAATACTACTTTAAATCTCAAATCTTGCCTATAAGAATCCCTAGGGATACTCGGAATAACGATATACCCAACTATCTGTCCAGCCGGAATAGTACTTTTTATTCCAATAATTAATGCCCAATGTCCAATTGTAGTGTCATCTTCATCTTATCATTCCATATCATCTCGTTCCATACTTTCCCATTAATCAATCTCTAACAATCATAGACGTATAATCTTCGTGATCTCCTAAATCTTTGGTCTTTGTCCTTCTTTGGTCCTTGTCCTTAATTTTTTTGGAGAATTTTGGCAGAGTGCCCATTATATTTCCTACTATCCCAGACCTACACGCAGCCCAGAAAATACATACAATGCCTCACAGGGGCAAATATATACATACTTAGCACACCGTAGCCATACAGGGCTCTCAATATCGAGTAGAAATGCAAAGATGACGAAACTTACCTCTTGCGTCACAACTTGGAATATACTTGAACCTTTATCGATCGTCCTTTTGTACTTTCCTAGTCACTTCCTCTTCCATTCATTAGGTATACATTTCAATCATACTTGTAACATTCTTACCATATCTGACTCATAATGCTTTTTAACAATACTTACCTCTGTACTGGTTCCTTCAACTTATATTGTCCCTGTAATCCCAATATCATCATTCACTTCCTTTGTCAGTACCATTCTTCCGCTGAAATCAAGGGTTAGTACAATGAATTTCACTTCCTATGACTTGGCTTTTATCGCACGATCGTAAATATGAAAGAAGGGTAACCACCCTAAATGCCCTGTAGCCTCCTATTTATAAATGTGGCGCGCTTCACACCCATAAACAAGACTCTACTGGACACGACTTTGTAGACAACCCCTAGTACGAACTGCTCTGATACCACTTCTGTCTCGACCCAAACTCGAGGGCCGCGACTAACACTCAAGACCCTACTCGGCTGAGTACCATACTACTATTCCATCCAGGAGTCACAACTCTTTGTGAACCTTTAATCTACCAAATGACGCTTCCGTTAGGTAAAAAAAATAAAAAAATAAAAACTTTTCAATAAAACTCTTTCGCCAAATCAGGGACTTCTCCCTTATCGTTAATTCGAAGAAAACCTTTAGTAACAATAAAATCTTTAAAAATAAAGCATAAAAACGCATCGACCTACATGGTCGCTTTACATAATTGTTGACATCTCGACGCACTATCCACAGGACACTGTCTGCAAAAGTCTCTAACATACAAGTGATACCATAACATAAGTACTCTAACTTAGTAACACTCCGAACTGAGATGGAGCTCACCAATCCTGCTGATAGCCTGGGAACATCTTACAGCCAACGTCTTCTGCTCATCTGTATACACCTGCGTGGCATGAAACACAGCATCCACAAGAAGGGACGTCAACACAAATAGTGCACTGAGTATGTAAGGCAGAACTGAAACAATATATCTCGACTCGGATGATAAAAGAGTAACAGACTCAATCTGTACCTGTAACCAACTCTGATAAACATGTATTCATATGAACTTTTGATGCAGCATGAGTATGTATGTATATATATATATATATATATATATATATATATATATATATATATAGATATATATATAATGCATGCCTTCACCCTATTCGCAGCCCCTTCGGGCATAATAGCATAATGGCCCGTTTGGTTAAAATCATATATATACAAGCACCTATATATATATATATATGCACATATAAGATAAGTATTAGAGTTGCGGAACGTGCAACCCGTTCTATAAATGTCAGTGCTGTGGAACGTACTGCCCGATCCATATATCATATGTTAGTGCCAAGGAAGGTACGGCCCGATCCATATGAGTTAGTGCCGAGAAACGTAGGGCCCGATCCATATGAGTTAGTGCCGAGGAACGTACAGCCCGATGTATATGAGTTAGTGTCGAGAAACGTACGACCCGATCCATATGAGTTAGTACCGAGGAAAGTACGGCCCGATCCATATCATTTAGTGCCGAGGAACATACGGCCCGATCCATATAAGTTAGTGCCGAGAAACGTACGGCCCGATCCATATAAGTTAGTGTCGAGAAACGTGCGGTCCAATCAATATAAGTTAGTGCAGAGGAACGTACGGCCCGATCCATACAATTTAGTGCCGAAGAATGTACGGCCCGATCCATACATATCATATTCATATACATAATGTTAATAATATGCATGAAAGCTCATATGGAAGCTACAACTCTATCGGAGTGAAGTAAGGTCGGTAACCTCCGATTCACATTATGGAACAACTATTATCGCTATGTCGACCTCGAAGGAACAATTCATAAGGTGAGATCAACAATAATGAATAGAATCGAGAAAATCATGAAATAGCTCAATATTTTCATATCATCGTTGAAATCATAACTTGAGACCTTTGAACATAAAATCATCATATTCATTGTAATCATCATAGAATCATTCTCATCTTTAATATCATGAGAAGTTTTAAGAATTATGAACTTCTAGCTTTTGAAATCAAGGAGGTTATGGAAACATTTACGGAATCATACCATAGGAATCACGCCTTTGAAAGAAAGGGACGAGCCATAACATACCTGCTCAGCCTCCAACTACCTTCGCTTATCCGTTCGAGCCCGCAAGTCTACATGTAAGAACATTCATACTATGATTAGGTCCATTGTTATATACTTATCCTAAGCCTTCAAGTAAATCTTTATAGAATCTGCCAAAATTTCGGTAGCATCTCCTCTGTTTATATGCCTAGCCCAAAATTACAATTCAGCAACCAACAACAACAAAAATAATACCAACATCAACAACAATATTATCAATACCAATATATTCCATAAAACATCCCACACGATGTTTTTCAACATACAACAACAATATACACTTCTTTCCAATCAAGGAGCATAATCTCATCAACACAGCAACAACATTAGATACCATCTCTGTACATGTAAATCAGCCAAATCCACACGGCCACAACATGCTTAAAATAGTCCATAAACACAACAACTACAACACGACACTTTATGACCTTTCCTGCATAACTATTTTCACTTTTAAGACTTGCTAAACCTTCAAATCAACACCTTCAAATCAACTCAACATAAGAGGTAGGATGAAAAACATACCTTATACTTGAATAAATTAAGCCACACCAACTTTCTTCAAGACAAACTTACCACAACATCAAGTAGAAGCAAGAACAATTACCTTTCATGGACTAGTTTGGTGTAATCTTGTTAAATTCTTGATTTAATGGGCTATAAATGTTTGGGGGATGTGTTGGAAAGTTTCTAGGACTCATGAGAATGTAATATGCTGAAAAAATGGGGTAGATGGTGTTTTTATACACCTCATAAGTCGGTTCCACCGACTTTCTCAAGTGGGACCCGCGGAAGCCATTTGGCAGCTTGGAGTCTTTATCATAAAATGGCCATAACTTTTGATCGCGATATTATGTGAGGGCCCATGACCTATGATTGGAAAGCTCTGTAATTATCTACAACCTTCATTGTTGGTGTGTTTCCAAATTCCAAACGTATAATAGCGTTTTGGTCCCTCCAAGTGAGATTATCCGAAAACGTATCCTTAAATCGTCCTTTTGGAGGGCTTATGCCCATATTTGGCTTAAGGGTCCTTCTTAATATTTGTTCAACTTCCCATATACTCCTCATATCACTTTTCATATGTCCTTTATAAAGCCCCGACATGTGGGCCCCACCTTAACTTACGGTTACAAGGGCTATTCATCAAGTAACGTGTTAACTAATTTACTCCGTACGATCTCCAAATGTCATATATATATATATATATATATATATATATATATAGACATGTTCCTATACTCAGATCATATAATCTTCATCCCGATCCTTCTATAACTTTGCTCTCCCTTGAGCTGAAACTAAGCCGTCTACATGTTGGTAACACGAAATTTTTTAGGGTGTAACACGTAAAACACTCCAAGGGGCTGATAAGAAGGTTGTTGATCTTGAGCCGATAGATGAAGAGAAAGAGGTGCAATCTGAAGCACTAATGATTGTTGATGGGAATCTTACTGACAAGAAGGTTGCTGATATTCCAGAGACTTCAAAGGAAGCTAATGGCAAGAGCAAGCAATCTGTAAAATGGGCTCTCCGCCCTTTGACTCAACTTTTGAAATCTTAACTGCCCTTTCCTTAGAGGTTGGTGAAGAAGAAGGAAGATGCTAAGTTCGAAAATATTTATGATCAGCTGAAGTAGTTGTCTTTGAATTTTCCCTTCTTGGAAGCTGTCAAGGAGATTTCGGGTTTTGCTAAATATTTGAAGGACCTGCTGACAAAGAAAAAAATAGTGCAACATGAAACCGTTAGTTTGACTCACCTTTGTGAGTTCCATCATCTCAACTACTACTGTTCAGAAAAAAGGAGATCCTGAGACATTCACTATTCCTTGTTCTGTTGGGTACCGTGATTTTGCTCGTGCTTTGTGTGATAATGGGGCGACTATTAATTTGTTGCCACTTGCTATATACAAACAATCAGGTTTGGGGATGCCAAGGCCACTTACTAGAGGCTACAAATGGCTGATAGGTCTATCAAAAGGCCTGTTGGTGTGGTTGATGATGTGCTTATGCGGGTTGGTGAATTTATGTTGCCCGCTGATTTTGTGATTCTAGAATGTTCTGTTGATCAAGATATTCCTATTATTCTGGGAAGACCTTTCCTTACTACGGGGAGAGCTCTGATGGATTCAGAGAAAAATAAAATCAAGTTCTGAGTCAACGATGAAGAAGTTACTTTTCAGGCTAGCAAGGGGATAAAGTTACCAAGTGCTTACGTGAGCACTTCGATAATTGATTCGTTTGATATTGTTGATGAAGCGGTGGAGTTCAAGATGGAAGAAGAAAGTTTGGGTGAAGTTCTAGCCGGTATTCTTGTGAACTTTGATGCTGAGGACATAGAGGGTTATGTGGAGATATTTAATTCGCTTGTTGGGTTGGGTTTATATTCTTACCACCCAAAGAAGCTAAATCTTGATCTGGAAAAGAGAACAACTCCTCTAGTAAAGCCTTCGATCATTGAGCCATCTAAGTTGGAGCTTAAGCAGCTCCCATCACATCTGAAGTACGAGTTCCTTGGTCCGAACAATACATTGCCAATAATTGTTTCAGCCCTACTGACTGAAGAGCAAATTCTGCAGCTTTTGGAGGTATTGCGTGAATATAGGCGTGCGATTGGTTGGACCATAGCTGATATTCGGGGAATTCCTTCTGGGATCTGTGAACATAAAATTCAGTTAGAAGAGGATAGCAAGCCGAGTGTAGAGCATCAAAGGTGATTGAACGAGAACATGCAAGAGGTAGTCAAGAAAGAGATCATCAAATGGTTAGATCTTTGGAGTGTTTTACTTGATTACGGACAGTAAATGGGTAAGCCCAGTCCAATGTGTTCCTAAGAAGGGCGACATCACAGTTGTGCCCAATGCAAAGAATGAGCTAATTTCGACGAGAACTGTCACTGGATAGAGAGGTTGCATGGACTATCGTAAGCTCAACACTGCCCTATGCAAGGAACACTTCCCTATGACTTGTATTGATCAAATGCTTAATCGGCTAGCGGGGTGTTCTTATTATTGCTTCCTTGATGGTTATTCAAGTTACAATCAGATCAACATTGCGGTGGAGAATCAAGAGAAGATGACGTTTACTTGTCCTTATGGGATGTTTGCATTCAGCTGACTGCCCTATGGGTTATGAAATACTTCAACCACTTTTCAAAGGTGCATGATGTTGATCTTTTTTGACATAGTAGAGGACTACTTAGAAGTGTTCATGGATGACTTCTCTATTGTGGGTGATTCGTTTATGGTGAAGGAAGGGATCGTCCTCGGTCACAAAATCTCAGAAAAAAGAATTGAGGTCGATCAAGCGAAGATAGATGTGATTACAAAACTTCCTCCACCTATCTCAGTCAAAGGTGTCCGAAGTTTTTTGGGATATCTTTGGGTTCTACAAGCGCTTCATCAAAGATTTCTCCAAGATTTCTAACCCGATGTGCAAGCTTCTTGAAAAAGAAGCTAAGTTCGTGTTTAATGACAAGTGGCGGAAGGCGTTTGATGAGTTAAAGGAGCGCCTCACTACTACTCCTATTATTGTTGCTCCTAATTGGTCCTTGCCCTTTCAATTGATGTGTGATGCTAGTGGTTTCACGATAGGTGCTGTGCTTGGCCAGAGGCATAATAAAATTATGCACTCGATCTATTATGCAAGCAGAACACTAAATGCTGCCCAGATGAATTACACAGTGACGGTGCAAGAGCTGTTTGCCATAGTTTTTGCTTTTGAGAAGTTTTGGGCCTATTTGTTAGGGTGCAAAGTCGTTGTATACACTGATCATATAGCATTGAGATACCTTATGGCGAAGAAGGAAACAAAGCCTCGACTGATCCGATGGGTGCTATTCTTTGCAAGAGTTTGATTTTGAGGTGAAGGACCACAAGGGCACCGAGAACCAGGTTGCTGACCATCTCTTTCGGCTTGAAGAAGCTGGGAGACCTTCTGATGAGCTAGATATAGATGATGCATTTCCAGATGAGAGGGTGTTGGCTATGTCAATGGAAGTGGCGCCGTGGTATGCTGACATTGCTAATTATTTTGTGACGGGTATAGTTCCAGAAGATATCAAAGCTTACCAAAAGAAGAAGTTCTTGCGGGATTCTCGGCAATACTATTAGGATGAGCCTTATTTGTTCCGAACATGTGCTGACTACATCATTCGGCGTTGTGTTCCCGAAAGTAAAGTGATGGTAATTCTAAAGGCGCGCCATGACTCTCCTGTTGGGGTTCATCATAGTGGTAACCGGCCTGTGACTAAGGTTCTTGAATGCGGTTATTACTAGCCGACTATTTTTCATGATGCAAATCTATTGGTGCGGTCTTGTGATCAATGTCAAAGGCAAGGGAATATAGGCATAAGGCAAGAGATGCCTACGAATTTTGTGATGGAGATAGAAGTGTTCGATGTCTGGGGGATTGACTTTATGGGACACTTTGTGAGTTCAGGTGGCATGAAGTATATCTTGGTTGCTGTGGACTACGTGTTGAAATGGGTAGAAGCGGTGGCTTTACCTAACAACGAGGCCAAGAGTGTCATGGGGTTCCTCAAGAAGAACATATTTACTCATTTTGGTACACCAAGGGCTATTATCAGTAATGGTGGTTCCCACTTTTGCAATAGAGCTTTCGCGGGATTGATGGAGAAATATGGCGTAAAACATAGGGTGGCAACACCTTATCATCCTCAGACAAGTGGGCAAGTTGAAGTATCCAATCGGGAGATCAAGAGTATTCTAGCTAAAACGGTGAATGCAAATAGGACTGATTGGGCCCGCAAGCTCTATGATGCTCTATGGGCATACCGGACTGCCTTCAAGACTCCGATTGGGACTTCATCCTTCAAGCTCGTGTTCGAAAAAGCTTGTCACTTGCCAGTTGAACTTGAACACATGGGTATGTAGGCTTTGAAAAGGTTGAATATGGATTGGGAAGAGGCGACCAAGCTCAGGTTGTTTAAACTCAATGAGATGGATGAGTTTTGGTACCAGGCATATGAGAGTGCAACACTGTATAAAGAGAGGATGAAGCAATATCATGACAAGAAATTCTTGAAGCGAGAATTCTACAAGGGTGATCCTATCTTGCTATTTAACTCTCAATTGAAGTTGCTACCGGGCACGCTAAAGTCAAGGTGGTCTGGTCCGTTTGAGGTGGTAGGTGTTTCACCCCATAGAGCGATTGAGCTGAAGTCCGGAGATAGAACTCAAACATTTAAGGTGAATGGGCAGAGGGTGAAGCACTATCACGGGATGGTTTCGGGAGATAGAATTGTTGGTCGATACTGATTGAAGCACCTTAGAACGAAAGTTGACCTAGTGTTCGCCGATAAGCAGTGAATGGGTACCACCGTCGTGCCGCAATGTCAACTCAAGCGCTTCTTAGAAGGCAACCCAAGTGCAATGTTTTTTTTTTTTGGTTTTTGGTGAAGCATATAGGGTAATGTTTGTTTTGGTGCCGGATATGAACACGTGGGAGGAAAAAGTGCAAAAAAACTTCGATGGAAATTCTGCGCCAGCTTTTACGGTCCGTCAAAATTTTTGCGGATCATAAACGGAAGAGCAGAACAAAGGTAGCAAATAGCGCTCACCGTTACTCTTATACGGTACATTATACGGACCGTCAAAAATTTAACGGACCGTAAAATGGAACGTCTAATGGTACAAGACAAATCGGCTTACTGTGACGCGTTTATGCCAAGATTTGACGATCGTAAAAATTTATACGGTCCGTCAAACGAAGCATAAAAGTGTCACAGTTTGAAGGTTGCTGCCATTATCCCAGGTAAGTACCTGGGCCGTAGAACTTTCTAAGGTCCGTAAAAATATTTGACGGTAGGTTTTTTTTATTTTTTTTTATTTTCATAGTATAAGTAATCAAAAGGTGGCTGGGTTTAAAATTTGAGAAACCGTTTCAACTTCTACCACTCAAACGTAAATCCTCCACCTTCCCTTTCCAACTCAAACATAAATCCCTACAACTCCTCCCATCCATCCCGTAGAATCACGCCCCACTAACCCTCACTACTCCTTTCCATTTATAACTCCCTCCTTCCCTTTCCCAAAATCCCCTCCTGTCTCAGAAAAATTAAAAAAGAGAACAAGGTCCCTGTGTAAAGAATTTTGATTGTTGTGCTATACTCTCAACTCCAACAAGAAAGTCAGGTATGTGATTCTGTATTCCCATGATCTTCTTATTCAATTTGCTAAAGTATGGGTTGAGTATGTATTCCCATGATCTATCACTGGGATTTGTATTCCATAATTGATAATCTACGTTGGGGGTGGGGTTTGTGCAAAAGGTTGGATATTGATGAACTCATAATGATGCTATGATGGGTTGGAGGGCATTCCGATGGTTGTGTTCAAATTTTTGGATTCAAACATTGTTATGCCCGCCAACTGTTCGATGAAATGCCTCAATCATGAAAATTGACAAAAAAAAGTGTGAATTCTGAGTAACCCCGGCTTTATATGAGATCTACAAGTGTGTGGGATGTATAAGCATGTGTTTTGAATTGAAGAGTCAAGTGTAACATTGAAGACAAGAACTAAGTCGAGGAATTTTGACGACAAGGTTGATGGACCGTAAAAAATTTAACAGTTTGTCAAAAGTATCATCAAAAGTCCTCAATAGACATAATGTACTGTTAGCATTTGATGGTAGGTTTGACGGACCGCAGAAAATTCTGCCAAGCGTCAAGCTTCATCGTCAAATGGTTCAACACAAACTAGTTCACTGTAACCATTTGACGATAGGTTTGACGGACCGCAGAAAATTTTGCGGATCGTCAAACTTCATCGTCAAATGGTTAGTAGTAAAATTGTCTACTGTTTCCCATTTGACAGCCAATTGTGCCAACCGTAAAAATTTCTGCGGCCCGTTAAAACATTTGACGCTTTATTTCTGTGCATAAAGAAAAAACAACGCATTAAAACATAATTTGAAAATGATGCTGACATGCTTTCCACAGGTATGGCTTCTAAGGTTCAAGTAGGTGCTCCAGCTACTTCAAGAGGCAAAGGTTAGGACAGAGCGCAAGGTCACAGGGGAGTTCGGGATGAGCCTGACCAAGGGTCCACTCACGTAGGGGATGACGAGCCACTGGTAGCAAGAGCTACCCGAGCTAGGCCTGCTACTCAAGTACAAGTGACCTCCCAGTCTGAAGAGGGGGCACTTCAACATCCTCTAGCAGCTCGGAAGATGAAGTGGAAGTTGCCAAGATTGGGGAAATCTGAATGAAAGAAAGATTCGAGCACAGCGTCAGATTTTCTGTGTCAGGCTCCAAAGAAATATATGATCAGGGGCTTGAAGAGAAAGAGAGGGGTGGTCCGAAGAAAAGCATCCATGAGGAGAAAAGAATCAGCCTAGATAGACTGGAGGGTTTTCCACGAATTCTTGCTACTCTTGACCACTGTAAGTGGAACTTCATTAGCCACCCTCCAAGTGAGTACATCTTGTCTATAGTACGGGAATTCTATGCTAATCATGCTGCGGAAGTCAAAAATGCCTACAAGCCGGTTCAGCTTAAGAGGAAGAAACCACCCCCATTGGAAAAAGTGACAGTCTGAGGCCGAAAAATCAATATTTCTAGCGAGACAATCGATCGTTTCTAGTTTGGCCCCGACTATGTATCACCGCCAAACACAGATGAGCTTAAGTACATGTTGGGTGGTGATCGAAAAGTCAAACTGTCTGAGTTGCCGTGGGTTGCTTCAGTTATAGCAAGGGGTTCCCCTGAGTGGAGTAGAAACACCTCGTTACCAGTGAAGAATGCGAATTTGTCAGTTGAAGGAAAATTTTGGTGGAGTGTATTGATCCACAGATTGTTCCCCACTTAGTCAGATAACACGTTGCCAGTTAAGCGGGCCATACTCGTAGCTGCGATCATGTCGAGGTACAACATCAATTTGGGGGAGTTGGTGGTTCAATAAATTCATCAGAGAGCATTGACCAAGGAGTTGTCACTCGCATATCCTTGCCTCATTACAGAGTTATGCTTACGGGAAAATCTTGATCACTATGCTCACCGAGATCATCGGTTACCAGCCAAGAGTATGTATGATCTCTGGAAGAGTAAAGATGGGGATATTCATCTTCGCTACGAGTATGTTCCCACGAGCTCGCAGCCTAGGTAGCCCGGCTCCAAAGATCCTAGGTGAATGAGCAAAAGCAGCCCTCGAGACGTCGTAGGAAGGGCTGGGATCGACACGGGCACTGACCGAGCCCTCACCATTTCGGGCACCCCGATTACCCCACAGGCCCCCTACCCATGTCGCTTCTCCGTCGTTCACAACACTCCGACCTCTCGAGCGACAGTGGCCCCAAAGATCTACAACTTCATTCGGAGGCGTTATGATACAATTTAATGCTCAGAATTTCCATGATGCGTTTGTGAAAGCAGCTAGGGCAGACCGCCAGGTTACTAACTTACTAGCTGCAGGGATATAAAGATAAACGAGTGACAGTAGCATTGGGGCCCGCAAGGAAGACATGGGAGGATTCCCATAACCTTATACAGTCTCGGATTGATGGACTTGAGCGGCGGATTCTTGAGCTTGAGAAGGTAAGCCGCACAGTTAATTTGGGGACGATGCAAACAAATTTGATGAAGTTGAAGACAGATGTGCTAGCATTGAAGCAGTTGAAGACAGATGTGCTAGCATTGAAGGTTAAAGAGGGACTTACACCTGCAAACCAGCCATTAGCACAGACTTTAGACTTGGCCTCTCTATTGGCAGTTGTTAATTTGGTGGGAGATGATTCACCACCCCGGGCTACGAGTAAAAGGCCTAGGGATGGAGGAAAGGATGGTGATGATGAGGAGGAGGACAGTGAGTAGGACAGGCAGTTTTGAAAAGTGCAGCGACACTCTCTTGAAGAGATCCATTTTACGGGGGCATTGTCCAGCCATGCCCCTCTTGTTGAGATGATAGTGCCTAGTATTGTGATACCGGTAGGGTCTAGTACCGCAGGTCCCGAGGAGGGACCGCGTTCTTAGAGTCAAAACCAACTGTTGGTACCACATTTACAACAGCGGAGTAGGCACTAGATACCACAACTGAGGTGATTACACTTCAGGACGTGCAGAACGCCTTGAGTGTTTCAAGTAGTCCTATCCCTTTGTTTTGCTTATTTTCATGCCTTGGGGACAATGCATGATCTTTAGTTGTGGGTGGGCTATGTGTTCCTTGTGAATATTGTATATATGTGTTTAGGACCCCCTCGGCTTTTCTTTACCAGAGTTCTTTTCTCGAGGGGTTTTATTATTGTTGAAACTGGTATGTTTAGAATGTTGCTTAGGTTAAATAGAGTAGTTTTGAGTTATTTGGTGTTACTCTGTAACTAATGGCATGTTATTATGGTTTGTTGGAAATTTTGGACCCCTCAAAAATTTGAAAAATGCATACTTAGAACAGTTATTGGTTGACATGATTGATTCTTTATATGACATTATGATTATTGGGGTATTGTGTGTGATGAATGACTACTTAGGAGGTCACAAGTGTACAAATAATTATCCTTATGCCAATGTGTGTGTGACTTGTCAGTTTGGTTCTGTTTATGCATGTATAATCTTGAACTTGCCTGGTTGGTCTTGTTTGAAATACGAAAGTTAGTTTGGTTGTGAGATAATCTTAGGCTTTCTTTGTGTAAATAGTCACTTTGCCTAAATAAGCCTTACCAAAAATTTCAAATATCCCTAGTTTCCCTTTTTGAGCCTTTTAACCCTTTTCTTGGCTAGCCAATTATGAAACCTTACCCTTTGTGCAATTAATCCATCTTCGCACCCAGTCCCTCCTTGATGCTACAAGATGGATGAGGCAAAATGCCTAAGTTAGGGGTGAATTAAATGTGGAGTAGATATTAAAAACAAAAGTTGGGGGCGGTGGAGTTTGCTAGTGGAGATTCGATATGATAGTTGCATATATAAAAAGAAAAAAATCAGAAAATTGTAACATAAAAAGATTTGTACGTTGGTTAGGAATAAAATCTCATCGAGGTCGAAAACTTGAAAGAAAATAGAGGGGCTGGAAAGAAAAAAAGTGAATTAAGGTGAAGAGATGTTGTAGTGTTCAAGGAGGGTGAGTCAATAATATCCAAAAAGTATTTTACCCATCCCTAAGCCTACATTACAAGCCAAAACAAGTCCTAATGTGATCACAACCGAATGAGCCTAGGATGAAAACATAGAAAATAAGGGCAAGCCTATGGTATTTGCATGTGTAGATATGAATTTCTTTGTGAGTGTGAGTGTTTTTCTCTTCTCTTTCATCTTCCTCCCATTCTTGTTGTATATATGTGTGTTGGGACATTCTTTGGTCTATGTGAGGGCATAAGGATGAGAATTGAGCAAGATAAAGTGACCACCCAAAGTAGCGTTTGTGTGCATCATAATATGTTCAATAATGTAATGTCATGCATTGAAGCTTCATTGTTAGTCATAGCGTTCTTGGGTTGTGTATGTGGTTTGAAAATAAAAAAATAGGGTGGTTCTTGGAAGAAAAACAGGCGTGCTGGTAGTTGAGATTCAAAACCAATGTAGACATTCTTACTCTGTGATATCTAGTTGTTAGATTGAGTCATTGTTTTGTATGGCTTGCTTGAGGACAACCAAATACTTTAAGTTGGGGGTGTTGAAGTGGCATGATTTTACGCCACAATCGATGCTTTTCAGCTATAAGTTTTACTTGTTTTTAAGTAAGTCTATGTGATTTTTCGTGTTTTTATTGGATTTTAGGTATTAAGTGTTTTGATCGCAAAACTTGGAGAAGTAGGTGAAAATGCAGAAAGAAGTGGAGAAAATAACAAATCACTGAAGAGCCAATTTTACGGAGCAATTAGACAGCCCGCAGAACTTTCTGCGGAGTGTCAAACGTACCGTATAATGGTCACAGTAAGCAGTTCACCGAAGGTCCATCCTATACGGATCACATAGCATTTGATGGTCCGTCAAAGTGTATCGTAGAAAAATGCAGGAGACTGTTTGACGGTTGAAGGGCAGCAAATCGAGGTCTGCATAACAGTTTTACAGTCCGTAGAATGGACCCGACGGGCAATTTTGTCTTTTAGCTTCCCACGACTTAGGGTCTTATAAATACCTGATATAGGTTTCTTGTACGAAGAACATCAGATTTCGGTTTTTATTCTTCTTAGCACTAAATACTCATAGTTTTGGAAGTCTTTTGGATTACAAACAATTGTAATTAATTTCTCCTCAATACCAAGCAATCAATTCGTAAGCTTTATGATCTCAATTATTTCTAATTGTTCTTTTTCTTCTATGAGTAGCTAAATTTACTTAGTAGGGTTGTGAACCCAATGATGGGTGTTTTGTGATTGGATTTGTGATTGTTATATGCATCTTTGGATTGTTAGATTTTATTTATTCTTCATTCTTCAATCATAATTAATGGTTGCAAACATTGATTAAAACCATAAACCTTGAGTTATTTGGGAAAATAAATACGGTTGATAAGAATAAATAACAAAAACTCAAAGCTTTAAACTTTATCTAGTAAATTCACTTAGTAATAAGAAGAATTTATTTGCCATAGTTAACCGTTCTTCATATCATTTTCTTATATTTGGAAAAATCATAGAAAGAAATAATCTTTATTTATTGGAAAATAGTAGAGATTCACATAGAGGTTAAGTGCATTCATGTAGCAATCCATTAGAAGTATATCGAGATCAATACTCATGATCATACAGCTTGTCTAAAGGGGACACAACCTTGGTTTCTCTTATCCTAAATTACACATTCAATGAAATTAGTTAGCTATTAGTCCTAAACAACCAACTTTTACCAAAATCATCGGATTAAGCGATTAGACCTAAATTAAGTATCGTACAACTTTAGTAACCTTTTCACACCATATTCCCTGTGGGATTCGACCCTAACCCCGTTGGGTTACAAGATTTGACAACGTCCGCTTACCATTAATAGGTGTAATTTGAGCGTATCACCACTCACGGCTATTTGGGACGTGTCAAAGTTGGTATTAGAGCCCTAGGTTCGTCGATCTCATTGTACAAGGACATGTCTAGTGGAGCCTTACGGATTGGTATAGATACGTTTGTACTTATCTTCGAGAGACTATGGGATACTAGGAAAATTCAATTTCTTTCTTTCTTTCGTGCTACTTGATTCCAATTGGTATTTAGATGATTCAAATTGGTATCCGATTTTTCTTTCTATTCTCTCACAAATGGTGACTCGTGCAGCAGCAGCAGCAAATGGGGCACCTGCACTTGCTGCTGGGGCCGCAGCTCGCGTGGAAGGTCAGGTTGCTAAAGCCGCAGTGTGTGGAGGAGGCTAGGCCAGAGGCCGTGGTCATGGTAAAGGCAGGGGAGCAGCAGCACTAGCCAGGGGCAGGGCTCCTACGACCGGTCAGCAACGCGCTGAGTCCCCTGAGCCTCAGGATATTCCAGATGAGTCAGCAGAGTTTCAGCAACACCGACACAACCAGATATTATAGCCCCTCTAGTGTTGTCAGATGTGATGGTCCGAGTGTTGAACCTGATAAATGGTTTGACGACAACGGGGTGTGTTACATTTGCAATTTCCGGATGCATGGTCACCGAGTGGGTGATCTAGCTCGGGGCAGATTTTGTGCTCCGGGCTTGGAACATGCTGTAGCTGTGGCTCCTCGTTTGGGTGAGGCTACAGAACTGGGTGTATTTCCTAGGTCAGCGGGAGGTCCGGTGTTGACCGAGGATGAGCATGATTTGTTTTGGAGGTTCACTAAGATGAAACCTCTAGAGTTCTATGACACTGAGGTTGAGGATACTTACGAGTTCATTATGGATTGTCATGCGAGGCTCCATACGATGGGGACAGTGGAGAAATATGGTGTTGAGTTCGTGACCTTCCAGCTCTTGGGTGATGCCAAGTTATGGTGGAGGGATTTTGTGGAGTGCAGGCCAATGGAATCACCTCTGTTGACTTGGACTCAGCTCTATCAGGTGTTTCTAGACAAGTATGCTCCTCGTACTTTGAGCGATCGTAGGCGTGTGAAGTTCAGCAATATTAAGCAGGGTAATTTGTCTGTGGCTGCTTATGAGGCTCGATTTCATTCGTTGTCTCGCTATGCCCTCCAGCTTGTGCCTACTGAGGAGGAGAGGGTTAGGAGATTTGTAAAGGTGTTGAACACTGCTCTTCAGTTGTCAGCTTTTCATCTTGCACCGATAGGTGCTTTCTTTCAGGAAGTAGTGGATCATGTTAGGACTGTCGAGGCAGTTTGGCAGGAGGGTTACCATAAGCACGCAGAGAAGAAGGCCTGAAATGGTGGTGGTTACAGTGGCTCTTTCGCTAAGGGCCAGAATTACCTCCTTTCACTTAGACTGAGCTCTATCAGGTGTTTCTAGACAAGTATGCTCCTTGTACTTTGAGCGATCGCAGGCGTTTTGAGTTCAGCAATATTAAGCAGGGTAATTTGTTTGTGGCTGCTTATGAGGCTCGATTTCATTCGTTGTCTCGCTATGCCCTCCAGTTTGTGCCTACTGAGGAGGAGAGGGTTAGGAGATTTGTAAAGGTGTTGAACACTGCTCTTCAGTTGTCAGCTTTTCATCTTGCACCGATAGGTGCTTTCTTTCATGAAGTGGTGGATCATGTTAGGACTGTCGAGGCATTTTGGCAGGAGGGTTACCATAAGCACGCAGAGAAGAAGGCCTGAAATGGTGGTAGTTACAGTGGCTCTTCCGCTAAGGGCCAGAATTCCCAGTTTTATTCGGGACGCCCTATTCAGCCAGCTATGGAGGTTTCAGCTGGAGGCCCATCAGGGGTCAGTTATCACTATTCCAGTCAGCTAGGGGCTTCGCACACCAGAGCCCCAGATTATGGTGGTTACTCCGCTTCGTTCATTTATGTTCAGCGTCTGACGCTAGGCCGTAGATGCTTTAAGTGTGGTGATACGGGGTATTTCAAAAGGAATTATCCTAGACTTAGGAAAGGTGGTCAGGGTACTTAATTTCAGGCCCCCCAAGCCCCAGCATCAGGTAGAGGAGGAGGATCTTATGGTGGGAACCGTGCTCAATCTGGGCGTGGTGGTCACACAGCAAGTAGAGGTGGCCCCCAGCCTAACAGAGGCGGGTTTTAGTCTGGTAGAGGTAGTCACCAGCCTGGCAGGGGCGGAGCTCAGACAGGGCCAGTTGATCGTAATGGTTCATAGGATACTGGCGGACGGGTTTAATGTTGTGCCTTTCTGGCAGGACAGAGGCTGTGGGCTCAGATGTAGTTATTACAGATAACATCTTAGTCTGTCACCGGATGGCTTTTGTATTGTTTGACCCGAGTTCTACATTTTTTTATGTGTCTACATATTTCTCTATGGGTCTTGATATGGTCTATGATTTACTTGATACCCCTATATATGTATCTATTCTAGTTAGAGATTCTGTAGTTGTAGATAGAGTTTTCGATCTTGTACTATCACACTTATAGGGTATGGCACCTGGGTTGACTTAGTGATTTTAGACATGGTAGATTTTGATGTCATCCTGGGTATGAGTTGGCTAGCTCCTTACCATGCAATTCTGGACTGTCATGCAAAGACAGTCACCTTAGCTATGCTCAGGGTGCCTAGACTTGAGTGGAAGGGTAACCTTAGTCCCTCCCCAAAGAAAATAATTTCCTTTATTCATGCAAAGAAGCTAGTGAATAGGGGGTGTTTGTCTTATTTGACACATATTCATCATAGCAGTGTTGACGGTCCATCTCTTGAGTCAGTTCCTGTGGTACGTGAGTTTGCGGAGGTGTTTCCCGCAGACTTGCCAAGCATGTAACCAGACCGTGACATTGATTTTTGCATTAACTTAGAGCCAGGGACCCACCCAATTTCTATTCCGCCATATCAGATGGCACTATCAGAGTTGAGAGAATTAAAAGACATCTTCTTAGTAAGGGTTGCATTCGTCCGAGTGTCTCCTCGTAGGGCGCTCCCGTTCTATTTGTGAAAAAGAAAGATGGGACTATGGAGATATGCATTGAATACCACCAATTAAATAAAGTCACCATCCGAAATAAATATCCCATCCCTCATGTTGATGATTTGTTTGACCAGCTACAGGGGGCTTCTATGTTTTCGAAAATTGACTTGAGGTTGGGGTATCATTAGTTGAAAATCCTGGCAGAGGATATTCCTAATACTGCTTTCCGGGCTAGGTATGGGCATTATGAGTTTCTAGTTATGTCTTTCGGGCTTACTAACGCCCCAACTGCTTTTATGGATTTGATGAATGGCATCTTTAAGCCATACTTGGACTTTTTTGTGATAATATCATTGATGACATCCTGGTTTATTCCAAGAGTCGGGAAGATCACGAAAAACACTTGAGGGTTGTTCTTGGGTTCTTTGAGAGATAGGGAATTGTATGCTAAGTTCTCTAAGTGTGAGTTTTGGCATACGTCAGTGTCCTTCTTGGGACATATGATTTCGAAGGAAGGGATTATGATGGATCCAAAGAAAATTGAGGCAGTGAGGCATTGGGCCAGGTCCACGTCCGTGACAGATATCCGCAGATTCACAGGGTTGGGTAGTTACTACAGTCAGTTCGTGAAGGGGTTTTCTTTTATTGCTTCGCATTTGATGCGGTTGACTCAGAAAGAGGTACCTTTTTAGTGGTCCGACGAATGTGAGGAGAGCTTCCAAAAGCTCAAGACTTAATTGACCACATCTCCTATTCTATCTTTGCCCGTGGAGAGCAAGGACTTTGTAGTTTATTGTGATTCTTCGCATTCTGGTTTGGGTGCTGTTTTGATGTATGGAAAAAGATGATTGCTTATGCTTCCAGAAAGCTGAAGGTTCTTGAGAAGAACTATGCTACTTATGATTTGGAGTTGGCAGCGGTGGTGTTCGTGTTGAAGATTTAGAGGCACTACCTGTATAGTGCCCGTTGCGAGGCATTTACTGATCATCACAGTCTTCAACATGTGTTTACTCAGAGGGACCTAAATTCTAGGCAGCAAAGATGGATGGAGTTGCTTAAGGATTACGATATTAATATCTTGTATCATCCTGGAAAGGCCAATGTGGTGGCAGATGCCTTGAGCAGGAAATCAGCTAGTATGGGGAGTTTGGCTCATTTGATTGCGTCAGAGTGTCCGTTGGCCAGGGAGGTTCATACTCTGGCTAACAGTTTCATGAGGTTTGAGGTGTCTAATTTAGGCAGGGTATTGGCTTGTGTTGAAGCGTAATCATTGTTTCTGGAGCAGATTAATTCCAGACAGTTCGAGGATGATAGTGTAAATAAGCTTCGCGATAAAGTCCTTCGTGATGAGGCCAGGGAGGCCGTGATTGATGATGAGGGTGTCTTGAGAATCCAGGGGTGTGTTTGTGTTCCCCGTGTTTATGATCTGATTAAGATAATTTTAGCAGAGGATCATAGTTCTAGATATTCCATTCATCCTGGTGCTACCAAGATGTACCGTGACTTGAGGCAGCACTGCTGGTGGGATAGGATGAAGCGTGATATTGTTGAGTTCGTTGCAGAGTGTTTGAATTGCTAGCAAGTGAAGTACGAGCATCAGAGACCTAGGGGTACACTTCAGAAGATGCCCATTCTTGAGTGGAAGTGGGAGAGGATGGCGATGGACTTTGTGGTTGGTCTTCCAAAGACTTTATGTAAGTTTGATTCGATTTAGGTCATTGTTGATAGACTGACCAAGTCTGCCCATTTCATACCAGTTCAGATTACCCACACTGCTCAGAAGTTAGCCTAGATTTATATCCGGGAGATTGTTCGCCTGCATGGGGCTCCGATTTCCACCATATCTAATAAGGGCACGACGTTTACATCTCAGTTTTGGAAGACTTTAGAATTGGGTACTAAATTAGGTACTAGATTGGACCTTAGTACAGCTTTCCACCCTCAGACAAATTGCCAGCCTGAGCGGACTATCCAGGTCCTAGATCATATGCTCCGAGCTTGTGTAATTGACTTAGATGGCCATTGGGATCAGTTCTTTCCATTGGCTGAGTTTGCATATAATAATAGTTACCACTCGAGCATTGACATGGCCCCGTTCGAGGCTCTCAATGGGAGGAGTTGTCGGTCTCTATCGGGTGGTTTGATGCTTTTGAGGTAAGGCCATAGCGTATAGATCTATTGAGAGAATCCTCAGATAAAGTTAAAAGGATTCAGGAAAAGCTCCTAGCTTCTCAGCGTAGGTAGAAAGAGTATGCGGATCGAAAAGTCTGAGATCTTGAGTTCACGGTTAGAGAACAAGTATTATTGAAGGTCTCACCCATGAAGGGGGTGATGAGATTTGGGAAGAAAGGTAAGCTTAGTCCTAGATTCATTGGTCCATTTGAGATTCTCAATCGTGTGGGCATATAGCCTATGAGTTGGCTTTGTCCCCAGGTTTGTTAGGTGTCCATCCAGTGTTCCATGTCTCTATGTTGAAGAGATATCATGGTGATGGTTCGTTTATCATTCGTTGGGATTCTATCATGTTGGATTAGAATATGTCCTATGAGGAAGAGCCTATTGCTATTTTAGATAGAGAGGTTCATAAGCTGAGGTCGAAAGAAATAGCGTCCGTGAAGGTTCAGTTGAAGAACCGTCCCGTTGAGGAAGCTATTTGGGAGACAGAATCTGATATACAAAAGAATTATACCTAGCTTTCCACTGAGTCAAGTACCTTCCCCTTATTCCTTCTTTTGTCCGTTCAGGGACGAACGGTTGTTTAATTGGTATCTAGTGTAACAATCCCCTAGGTCATTGTGGGGGTGACTTGGAAAACTAAAACTCCGTTGGATATTTTGAGGCACTTGGATTGGTGTTGGGATTTTTGCAAAGGACCTTGGATTGGTGTTGGGATTTTGGGTGAAAACCGAGCCATCGGTCAAAATAGATCGCTGCAGCGGGTGAGGTAGCGCTATAAAGGTTCCATCATAGCGGGTTGTGGGGCACCGCTGGAGGAGGCAGCACTTTAATGAGGTCCGCTATAGCGAGACCGCTGTAACGAGACACCGACTACAGCGGTCGATGGGAGGCAGAATCCCGATTTTATATTCTTTATTCCAATACCATTCCCCACATAACCCCAAAACAGTTTCCAAGAACTGTTGTGGCAAAAATTTAAGGCTAGGGCTAAAGTGCGCTTGAAAGGTAAGTCTCAACCCTTGACTTTGTTAATTCCATCATCATGATAGATTCCATGAGTAATTAAAGGTCCATTAATAGTGAATGGAAGGGCTAAAACCCTAGAACTTAAGAAACCTTGATTAATGAATGGGTTGTTTAATTTATCGTTGTTTAATTATCTAAAAGTATATACGATCACTTCCTAGGATGAGAACTTGTCTATTAATTGTGGAACTTATTGAATGAGACCTAGGGTTTCATAAAAATGATAACTTTGGTATAAAAACTACTTGTAAAAGGGTTAGAATGATTAGAAAAACCATGAACGGAAAGAATATGGTTATTGGGGTCGATATTATGATGAATTCACGCTTACTGATAGTTCACCCAACTGAATAGGGTAGATTGTAGTTGGATTTTTTTCCCCAATTGTTGTATTGTTGGAGTAGATGATTCGAATACTTATGTAGCGTTATATTTTTAGACTTTGAATGTGCGGAAGCTTTGCGAAAGGGAAAAGCTATTGCGGAGTGGTTGCTTTGTTCTAGTTCGGCTTTCAGGTAGGTTACGATCTACTTGAGTTAGACTTTGATTATTTGATTGTATGTATTACGAAATTGATAGAAGAAGCATGATTAGGGCTTTGGACATAAAGTGTGGTTGTTAATTCCTATAGTTTGATATTGATTGATTAATTATGTGATAAACTGATAAAGAAGGAGTTCATAAATACTCTTCTTGTTGACTTGGAGAATTCCCTTATTCATGTTACTGATTGTTGAGTCTTGATATGACTTGTGACATGGTGACTTATGTTCCGTGATATTGATTTATTGATTGTTCCCATTCCTTGTTTGTTTGTGGAGCGGAAATACCTTGTGATGAGGAAGATACTATAAATATGAAAAGGCACATTTGATAGGGGTGAGGATGTGGCCTAAGTTAATGGCTCGTGATTCGAGGTAAGATTCCGGAGCGAGGGTATATGGACACCATGGGTCCCCTGCAGGTCATGGCTAATGGGTCAAACACTACTATTTAGCATGTGTATGCAGATATGTGAAGAGTTGAGATGATTTGTGTTTTATGATTGTGTTTGTTGATTACTTGGGTCGGGCTACTCTTATTGATTTCTATGTGTGTAGATTTACCTTATCCCTATGTCGGCTAATATTTAGGTGTTGGATAATTCTATTGATAGTTCTTGAGATTATGTGCTGTTGTGTCTATTTGTCTATTTTATTGATTTTGTGATTGTATGCATGATACTAATCTTAGTCGGCCTATGATATCTACCGGTACATAGTGTTTCTACTGATACTACCTTGCTGCATTCTTTTGAGTGCATATTGTGTTCCAAAGACTTCCACGAGACTTCCTATTTATCTTGAGGCTAGTTTTCGATAGATTCGAAGTTGAGCTAGTATCGGATACCGGTCATCATGTTTTGGGAATTTGCGCTATTTCAATTGTATAGTTGGTCTGAATGCTATATCTTGCCACTAGCTGATAGAATAGTATGATCCTTCGGGTCTATGATTGGGATCTGATGCCCGTGCTTTATGTCTCATACCATTGTTATTCTCCTGTCTTGTCTATTCGTGTGCATATAACTCTTATATATATCCTCGTTGAAATGGAAAGAAGTAAAAAGGTGAAGTCTTTATGGTATTATGAATATGAGAATGGATTACGTGTTTTTATATTTGTTCCTGCCTTGAAACATACCGTAGTCATGCTTTACTTATATTCATGTATACGATTTGAGGATATGATTGTGGGTCCGATGAGATGTTGTTCCGGACAAGTGGTGATGATTGGCACATTCTATTGATACTTGAGATGGTTGGTTAAACTTACATGTTATCGAGATATGATATGATATGATGAGGCCGTGACCCAAGAAAATTACCGGAGCGGTGATATATGGGCCTCGTGAGCCCCAATGGGTCACGAATTGTTAATATTCGAACGTGTGTATATCGGGAAGTGGAAACGAAGGCCTTGCATTGCATTTGCATTTCATTCATCTCATCCGATATTATCCTTGTGATTGTTGGTACTTGACTTGCTTTACCTTAGGTTATATGTGTTAATTATATGTAATGGTTAAGTATGGTTATCTAGATGAGTTGAAGTTTAGACGAGATGTGAATTAACCAGTTAGGACTAGGCTGTCTTAAACGTGAGTTACTTGAGAGATTATAAGGTTGTCTAGTTGAATTGATCCTTGAACTATCCGTAAAATAAGGTAGAAAGTGGAGCATACCTTGGGATAGATGCTACCGAACTTACGTAGTGGAAAAATTCTTAATTGCTTAGGTCTACTAGGAAGGACATTGTTACACCTCGGAATTTTGGGTTTCTTTGTGCGGTGAATAGACTAACGCAAGTTAAGGTGTATATGATGTCCCTGCAAGTAGGAAGGGATACTTAATGATTCTAATTAAGATTCCAAAGGCATTTGAGGCAAGAGAAGAAAGCTCGTGGGAGAAAGTTAAGGTAGAGAATATCTTAACCCGTATATAAACATACTAGCAGGTATTCCTGGTGATTTATGGGGTTAAAAGTTGAACGAATCGAATCGATAAAATTTGAACTAAATCGGGAAATTCTGCAGACACCAGTCAGTGTCGACGGGCCGTTGACATGTCGACGGACCGTCGCTATGCACCGTCAACATGTTTCTGCAAACCGATATCTGCAGGCGCAATTCGAAGGGGCAAGTTGACAGACAGTCGACCCGGCCGTCGAACCGCCTCTCTAGAATTTTCTAGTTCCAGCTATAAATAGATGACCCTTGTCTATAATTTTCAGATTTCACTCTCTCTCTATGTCTTGAAGGCTCTACAATATTTCTCACATCATATTATCACAAATCCAAGGTAAATCAAAGATCAAACACAAGTAACCATAGGAAATCAAGTGTATGGGTGCTCACTAGGGTTAATGGAATCTTGGAATTCTCTTGGAATTGTAGTTGGGGTTTTCTCCAAGTGAAGTATTGTCACCCAAAGTCCATTCCTATATAACCAAAGGTGAGTTTTACCTCTATTTCATGTTATTAAAAGTATTGAGTGGTTGAAAGACTTGGATTGGATAAGAAAGTAGAATTATGGGCTCAAATATGGGAATAATGGTATTTTGAGTAGTATCTTGAGTCATGATTTTTAATATGAGATGAGTATAATCTTGTTACGAATGATATTAAGAATGTTGAAGAAGCATTATATGTGAATGAATACGACGTTGTGTGGTAATTATGGTTATGGATGACTTTGAAATGGAATTTTGAGAATTGAATAATGTCTAGCTTGATGAAGTTATTGAGTATAATATTGTTGGTGTTGTTATTGATGTTGGGAGTTGCTTATTATATGAAGGAAGTTGTTGAAACAAAGGAGATGCTGCCCAATTTTCATTGGCTCTTAGTCGCTTTAGCCTAAGCATAAGTTTGTTTTCGATTATCTAATATTATTACGAATTCTCTTGAATGTAGAATCGTGAGCTTGGAAGGAAACGTTTAGTCGATAGAGATAAGGAGACGTAAAGGTATGTAAGGCTATTCCCCCTTCCTTCAAAGGCATGACTCCTATATTACGATTCCTTGTACATTTCCATGACTTTCTTATATCCCAATAGATGAGAGTGAAAGATTGTTAAGAGCTTATCATGAGAAAGAGATGAGATATGTTCTATGGTGATGATGATGATTATGATAATTGCATTCATAGAGATTCTAAAGCTTATGATATGATGCTATTATGAGGATAATGATCTTGTTATATGGATTCTTTGATGTTATTCATTGTTGCTAGTCTCATCTTATAATACTAGTTCCTTCAAGGTGAGACATGACGATTATGATTACTCCATAATGTAATCGGAGGTCCCCGACCTTACGTCACTCCGATAGAGACGTAGTTTTCCTTGAACTCTCATGCATGCTATGTGCTATGTATATGTGAGATTACACCATGCCTAGATGGCCGGGCAGCACCGCTAAGGCGGGCGGCTTATTATACCATGTCTATATGGCATGGGCAGATACCACTAGTGGGCGGCATGAGATGATTACCCCGGACGTGGGCTAATGATGATCACATCGTACCTATATGGACGGGCAGCTTATACATGTATCCATGACATGATTTTGTTTATGATGTAAGTTAGCATGCATGAATTCGCCTTAAGGGGCAACCAGTTGCAGGTTATCTATTGATTTTATGTTCTCATACTTCTCTATCATGTCATTATTATCATTTATGCCTTACATACTCAGTACATTGTTTGTATTGACGTCCTTTTCTTTTATAGTCGTTGTGTTCATACCCACAGGGAGACGGACCGAATACTTATGAGCGACATCAGCATACACAGGAGCACTCCACTACTCCGGAGTTGCCGTTCATTGGTATATTCTTCTGGTGTACATATTTGGGGCATGGCGGGGTCCTGTCCCATCCTTATGTTCGGCATTCTAGTTAGAGGCTCGTGGATACATATGTGTGTGCAGTAGATATTATGTGGCCTCTCAGTGTATATTTTGTACATCATTTTTGTAGCCTTGAGGGCCTATGTATATACATGTTTTGGAAAATGTTTAGTGACCATTTTATAGCAAGTATTACTTTGGAGATTATGCTTGTACAGGTGGAGTATGATAGTTGGCAGGAGGAGCGGTGCTCGATAGTCAGCTCCGGGTACCCGTCATGGCCCTCTAGTTGGGTCTTGACAAAAGTGGTATCAGAGCAGTTCCATCCTAGGGTGTGTCTGCGAGCCGTGTCCAGTAGAGTCTTGTTTATGGGTGTGAAGCGCGCCACATTTATAAACAAGAAGTTGTGGGGCATTTAGGAATAATGAACGTCTTCCTTATCCATAGATCGTGCGATACAGCTATAATATAAGATCTCTCCCTTTTCTGATTGTGCGTTATGATTTCGGTGATACCGGTGAAGAGGAAAGCAACTGCCGCCCAGAAGGGCAAGACTGTGACAGGAAGGCGGGTTGAGCAGGAGCCCCCGGTACATGTAGAGGAAGGTGAATCCCATAACGAGGCCCCATCACATACTTCTCACACTCCGCCTATTTTAGAGGAGGAAGAAGGGGTCTCTACCCCAGCTCCAGTGCCTTCAGTCCCTCCACCGGCTGCTTTGGGTCAGCAGATGACCGAGGCTATTCAGTTGTTGACCCAGCTAGTTGCCGCTCAGGCTCAGCGGCAGAGTGCAGGTCCGGGTGACAGAGCCACTAGTGCCAGAGCCCATGATTTTATGAGTTTGAACCCGCCAGAATTTTTTGGGTCAAAGCCGGATGAAGACCCGCAAGGTTTTATCAATGAAATGTTGAGGACGTTGAGGATTATACATGCTTCGGATGCAGAGTCAATAGAGTTGGCGTCCTATAGATTGTCGGATGTAGCCGTTCTTTGGTATAATAACTGGGTTTCTTCAAGAGGGGAAAACGCACCTCCCCCGATCTGGCAAAAGTTCGTGAATGCTTTTATCCATCATTATTTGCCACCCGAGGTTCGTCGGGCCAGAGCTGCAATTCTTGAATCTGAAGTAAGGGAATATGAGTGCTCGGGAGTACAACCTTCACTTTAATTCATTGGCTAGATATGCTCCAGCTATGGTAGCCGATATGGGAGATAGAGTACATCAATTCGTGAGTGGCTTAGGGCCGCATTTGTTCAAAGATAGTTTGACAGCTTCGCTTCAGGAAGGGATGGACATCTCTCGCATACAGGCCCATGCCAAGAATTTAGAAGAGCAGCAGCGGCCGCACCGGGAAGAGCGTAATATTGACAGAGGGCAGAGTAAGAGGGCCAGATCTGTTGGTGCTAGTAGAGAGTATAGATGGGGTCAGAGGCAGTCCTATTCTAGATATTCAGGCCAGTCGGCGACTAGTGCACCTCCTCGGTTTGCGGCAGGAGATTTGACCGCCCCATTTATTCAGGATAGGGTCAGAGCTTGAGAGTTTCGGGTTTCCAGTTTGGAGGAGATCCTAGTTATAGGAGGCCATCGGTCCCACGATGCAGCCAGCGCAGAAGGTTATATTAAGGTCCGTGTCGCCAAGGCTCAGATGCTTGTTATGCTTGCGGACAGACTGGGCATATAATGCGCGATTGTCCCTCGATGCGCAGTAGAGGTAGGGCCCAGCCCACAGGATCAGTAGCCGGTTCTTCCTCATCCGTGCGCCCTGCTGGGCAGACTTTTCAGACTTCAGCAGGTCGTGGTAGAGGCAGAGGGGGAGCATCTAGTTCGAGTGGCCCTCAGCCGCGTATTTATGCTTTAACCGGACGCCAGAATCTTGAGTCCTCCCCTGATGTGGTTACAGGTATACTATCTGTATTCTCTCATGAAGTTTATGGATTGATTGATCCGGGTTCCACCTTATCGTATATCATTCATTATATTGCCGGTCATATTGGGCTGAAACCCGAGCCAATCATACCTTTTGAAGTATCTACTCCTGTTGGCGACCCGGTAATAGCTAGGTAAGTGTATAAAACTTGTGTGATTATGGTGTGTGGCCGACATACTGTGGCTGATTTAATTGAGCTGGAAATGCTAGATTTCGATATTATTATGGGCATGGATTGGTTAGCTTCTTGTTGTGCTAATGTGGATTGCAGAACTAAGATATTTCGATTTCAATTCCCAGGGGAACCAGTGCTTGAATGGAAAGGTAATATAGCGTCTCCAAGAGGCAGGTTCATCTCCTATCTTAAAGCAATGAAGATGATTGCTAAAGGCTACATTTATCATCTAGTCACCGAAGCAAAGCCGTCGACTTTTCAATCCATCCCGATAGTAAGTGAGTTTTCGGATGTATTTCTAGATGAGCTTCCAGGTCTTCCACCAAAACGGGAGATCTATTTTACTATTGATGTGTTATCGGACATCGAACTATATCTATTCCTCCTAACAGAATGGATCCTGCAGAACTGAAAGAGCTAAAGGCGCAAATGAAGGATTTGCTCGAGAAGGGATTTATTAGACCCAGTTCATCGCCATGGGGAGCACCTGTCTTGTTTATAAGAAAGAAAGATGGTTCCTTGGGAATGTGCATCGACTATAGGCAGTTGAACAAGGTGATTATAAAGAATAAAAATCCTCTTCCGAGAATCGATGATTTGTTTGATCAATTACAGGGTGCCAAGTGGTTTTCTAAGATTGATCTGAGATCGGGGTATCATCAAGTGAGATTTAGAGAAGAAGATATTTCGAAAACGGCTTTCAGAACTAGATATGGCTATTATGAACTTCGGATAATGTCATTTGGGCTGACTAACGCTCCGGCAGTGTTTATGAATTTGATGAATAATGTATTCGGGCCTTTTCTAGATGTATTTGTGATCATGTTTATCGATAACATTTTCGTATATTCTCGGTCAGAAATAGAGCATGCAGACAACTTGCGTTTTATCCTTGGAATTCATCAGACACGTGAACTATTTGCCAAATTTTCAAGATGTGAGTTCTGGTTGAATTATGTGACTTTTCTGGGCCATATCATCTCAGCTGATCGTATTCGGGTAGATACTCAGAAAATTGAGGCTGTGAAGACTTGGCCAAGACCTACAACCCCTATAGAGGTTCGTTGCTTTCTGGGATTAGCAAGTTATTATAGGAGATTTGTGGAAGGATTTTCCTCTATTTCTGCACCACTGACGAGGCTAACTCAGAAGTGAGCAAAGTTTCAGTGGACCGATGCTTGTGAACGCAGTTTTCAGGAATTGAAGGATAGGCGGACTTTAGCCCCAGTTCTAACACTTCCAGAAGGAACTGATGGCTATGTTGTTATTATGATGCCTCTA
>NW_026727454.1:0-52612 GCF_029784015.1 Lycium ferocissimum
ATGTCATTAGGTACATCAGATGAATGACCTAGAAGCGAAGACATTGTATGAAGAAGAGCTTAAAGTGATCAGAGGTGAAATTGACCAGTTGCAGACACAGAGCTTATAGTTATACGAAACAGGTTTGTTAACATGTTCCAGCCAAGATCTCAGAACCAGTTCAACGGCAGATGAATAATGAAAGAGATTGGTGGAATAGGTACAAGAACATGTTCTATCTCATATAAGCAGAGATTCAGAGACAGATGAACTAGGTGGATGAAATAGGTTCCTGAACATGTTCCAGGGCAAGTCCTACAGCAACTAGGATTTGCAGAATTTTGGAAAGAACTTGGCGATCAAGTATGAAAGATCCATTACCATATTTTTAGGGATTAGTAAGCCTTCTACACGTATTAGAAGCAAACTCAACAAGGCAAGAATCCAAACACTACACAAACCTTACGTGCGTGTCATTAATCGACTAGGAAAGGGTTTTATGTTAACCAACCTGTGCAGATTCAATGCTATATATATCCAAGAATATTCTAGGATCTAGGGTTGTGTCCCTATTACATAGATAAGGATCGATGGAGCTATTTCTTGAATAATGTTTCCTAGTTTTGAAGTCTAAATTTGTGTATTAGGTTGGTTTATCGAGTAATATTTTTATCAGCTTACTTAGAAGAATTAAAATATATACAAACAATTGTATTAGGAAGTTTACTACTTGAAGATAGGTTGCTAGTCAGAGTTTGGGTAGCAAGCATTTTATGGGGATTAGGTTGCAGAGTGTGTAACTTAATTTGCAGTTGGCTTAGTTGTAGTGAAGTTGTTGGCGAAATCCTACAGGTTCGTAGGTCGTGATTTTAATCGCCCTTTGAGCCAGGTGGTTTTCACGTAAATATCGTGTGTCATTTACTTGCCTTTTGATTAAATTCCGCAAGACGTTAGTAAAGAACAACTAGAGTAATGTGTTCTATCCAATAAGCGAAAATCGGATGCACATAGGGTAGGAAGCAGGTCGTGCAAAGCTAACAAGTGGTATCAGAGTAGGTTCTCCACAAATGGTTAACACCTTGAAGAAGATCATGATGAATGTTGCACCTCCTACAGCACACTCAAAGGGTCAATCCACTAAAAGGCCGCCATTATTCAATGGACAATTCAATCAATAGTGGAAGGCATGGATGGAAGATCACTTGCAAGCAGAAGATTATGAATTATGGGACAGGGTAATCGAAGGACCTAAATATCCCATGAAGAAGAAAGAGGATGGGACAGAAGTGAGAAAAGAAAAGGCTGAGCACATTGAAGGTTATTACAGAATTCTTAAAAAGAATGCCAAGGCTAAGAAAGCTCTAATTTATGGACTTGGTCCTGATGAATATAATAGAATCTATGGATGCACAATAGCCAAGCAGATCTGGGATGCTCTGAAGACTTCTCTCGAAAAAACCAGCCACATAAGGAAGTTCAGGTAGGCAATTCTCTCTACTAATTATGAAAACTTCCGGATGAAGCCAGAGAGAAAATTGTTGAGATGTTCACTCGATATACTTCCATTGTGAATGAAATAGCCTCAGTAGGCCATCTCCATTGAGGAATCAGTAGACAAAATCTTAAGAACCCTGCCAAGAGAATTAAAGATGAAAGTTATAGCAATCAAGGAGGCAAAAGACATAGAGGAGATGTCTTTAGATGAGTTGGTAGAAAACCTAAATACCTACAAGATAGATATGGAGAATGCAAGAACTAAAGATTCAAGTTTAAGAAGGTCTCTAGAACTTAAAACCACTGATACATAAGAAGAAGAGGATACGGCTCTGATCACATGAAATTTTAGAAAATTCCTCAGAAAGGAATACCAGTCTGGTAGAAACTCTAAAAAAGGAAGGAGTTTTGAAAGAGGACAAGATGTGGGATGCTTTAAGTGTGATAAAACTGATCACACAATTAGAGAATGCCCACTATGGGAAATAGGGTGGATGCAAAGAACTATAGAAAAAGATAGAGAGGAAGCCAGCAAGAGAAAGGAGTGAACTAAGGCTATGGTAGCAGCCTGGGGATCTGATAATGACTCAGAAGATGAGGTTGATTACACTACACTCAAGATTGATAAACTTCCAGAATCAAACATGGAGGAAGAAATCAAGGTAAGTACACACGGGCTCAAGGAAAGAATAGATATGAAATCAGAAAATGAATTGAAGTCCTCTATAAAAAATTCAGCTGATGAATTTAATGAGATGAGCAGAAGGACAAAAAAGTCACTTGGTGAGCTTACAAGCTTAAAAGATCAATTGTTGAAGAGTGAGCTCAGCAGAAGCAAAGCTGGAAAGGAGAATTAGCTATTGAAGGAACAGGTTGTCCAACTTGTTTTATCCATTTTGGGTCTTCAATCTGAAGTTCTTAAGCTGGCGCTTAGATCAGGAAAGCGTGAATTCAATAAAGAGCAACTAGGGGTCGAGTCTGAGCTCAAGAGAGTAAAAAGAGAGTTGGCCCTAGAACAAGAAAAAACCAAGAAAATCAACTCAACACTACTACAAAAAGAGCATGATCTGGAAAGAGCAAATTGATGGACACAAGCTTCTCAATTGCTTTCAAATCTCACCAATCAAACACACAACATTGCTACAGGATTGGGATTTGATAGGATGGCTGATCCTGAAGTATCAAATGAAGCACTATTCTCCCTGTGTAGTAAAATGGGGCACTCCAAATTTGAATGCCTTATAAATATGAGCCTTGAGCTAAAAAACCTAAAGATTACGAACAATAATGCCACAAGCATCAATAAGAGTGTAATAAATATTGACAACAGTATTGCATGGGTGGACAAAGGAAGAGTTGATCTATCCAAAGGATGAAAGAGAGGGACCCAAGCTTGCATGGGTGCCCAAAATCAACCCCTAATTATTTTGCAGAAAAGGGGAGCAGAAGAGCAAGCTACAATGACTTATGAATAGTGGTTGCTCAATGTATGAAGGGAGAAAAACATTAATAATTCTGCTCACTCTCAAGATAGAAGGAAGAAGGTTCTGTCGAAAGAAAGGTTATCAAAGGGAGAAAGGTAATCAGACAGGGGGAATGTGCATGAAACAGGTTCAAGAACTTATTCCTCAATTTAAAAGGAGACTATCAAATAGGAACAGGTGTTGTACACATAGAAGATGAAGTGCTAAAAACCAAGGAGTAAAATCGTAAGACCCGTTCATGGCAAAAAGAAAAGCTGTGATCATGTGTATACAAACTACAATAATTAAGGGTTCCCACCAGGCATATAAAAAGAAGATTACGCTAGCACTGGGAAGGATTAAAACTGCATATGTATCCCCTCAAAGTTGACTAGGGAGGATAAGTTCATGATCTTGCAAAGTTTAAGCATGATGACTGTCACAGAAGCAGGTCTCAAATCAAAGATTGCAAATATACTTCAGGTATGTTCTTTTCCCTACAGTCAGTTATATACTTAGATCATGGAACAACTTAGAAAACATGTTGTATATACCCTAATCATGACTAGCTGTCTAAGAAGTACATTGAGAGAAGAAAAAGTGAGTCATGACGATAGCCTTGAAAATATAGCCAAAATCAAATCATGCTCTTCCCAAAAAGAGGACATTTCAGCTACCCGATAAAATTTCCACATAAATCGATATAGAATCACCCTCACCGCACAAATCTCATCCTATTTTTCTCACCTAGGAGCTCGAGTGAAAAACAAGATGTGCAAATACTTCTCAAGCTCCGATCAGCCTCCCACCTCCTCACACTCCCTTGATCCATCCAAATAAAAAAATGTACCTCCCATTACCCTCACAAACACACATTTCCTTGATGACCAAATGATTTTACCAATTGGAAAGATGAAGGGGAAAAAGCATTGGTTGAAGCCCATAAACAGGGGGAATATGTGCAAAATTTCAAAATAAAGGATAGAAGGGAGAGAATCATTGATATAAGCTCATCTAAAAAGGATTCATCTGAGCTATTACAAAAAAGAAGCTATGGATATATAAGGGTTCATGATGAAGTATGGAAGGTTTAACCAAAAATAGAACACCTCACCATTAAGAAAAGAATTATAATCCGGATCTTGGTCCTCATGGGAAAAACCGGTGGAAAAAGATGGTGGGTCTTCTTGGGGGAAAAGCATGGATGAGGAAGGAGATCTCAAAGCTAAGAAGAAACTAGAATCAATCAGATCCTCCAGCCCAAGTCAGCCCAGTAGCGAGAATTCCATAGGATTAGTCTTTCCCCAAAAATATCCTTGTACAAATTTAAGAGTCTAGTTCCTATGATCTGTTGTATGTGGTTGTAACCAAGGGACAAGAGTTGTACTTGTTAACATCAAAAATATATTGCATATCTTACTATTGTGTGCCTGAAATTGTATGACATGAATGTTTTCTTGACTAAACAAGTAAATGTTCTTAACTTTGTATATGCAATAGCCCCAGTGGCCATGAGTTGAATACTTCTAACGATAATCTGAGATTAACCTTTTAATGATGCAAAAGTGGGAAGAGTAAACTGTGCTAATCAGCTGTATTACTTATATGCTAACATGATTAATTTGAAGTCAAGTCGAAGTTGTGAGTGTTTGGAACAGGTTGAAGGAACAAGTTAAAATGGGGTGCAATGAGCACAGAAAAGACAGATAGTTTGTCACCATCAAAAGGGGGGAATTTGTTGGCATTACCTATACTAATGCATATACGAGTTTTGATGATTGACAAAAGATGAACAACGATTGACCTTGATACTATGAAGAAGACAAACTAAGCTATATCTATGGCTAATTGAAGTAGATATTCCAAACACTGTGCAATGTCTGAATGAGGAAGAATGCAATGCACATGGAACTAGTATAAAGACTTGATCGATTGCAAGAGACAGCTGCAAGCAATCCACGTGAATCAGGTCCACTAACATGTTCTATCAGATACAGACAAGCAGACAAGCATAGAGAAAGAATTGACCCAGCCTACAGAGATGCTCAGTGTGTAACATAAATGATTCAACGAATAAGACAACTAAACAAGGCAGCGATGGGAGAATAGATGACTCGGTAGCGAAAGAAGCAGTTCATTGAAGAAATAGAACAAATATGCAAAACAAGTTCTATACCAAGGAGTCCTCAGTGCAGAAGGAGTAATGATCACAGGTCATCAGGTACAAGAGATGAATGACCTAGAAGCGAAGACATTGTATGAAGAAGAGCTTAAAGTGATCCAAGGTGAAGTTGACCGATTCTTGCAAACACAGAGCTTACAGTCATATGAAATAGGTCTGTCAACATATTCCAGCAAAGATCTCAGAAGCAGTTCAATGGTAGATGAAGAATGAAAGAGATTGGTCGAAAAGGTACAAGAACATGTTTAATCTCAGACAGTGTAGAGATTCAGAGGCAGTCGAACCAGGTGGATGAAATCGGTACATGAACATGTTTCAGGGCAAGTCTTACAACAATTAGGATTTGAAGAATTATGAAAAAAACTTGGCTGTAAAGTATTAAAGGTCCATTTCCATATTTGTAGGGATTAGTAAGCCTTCTACACGTTTAGAAGCAGACTCAACAAGACAAGAATCAAAGTACTACACAAACCCTACGTGCGTCTCATTGACCGACTAGGACAAAACAAAGAGGGGAAAAGGAATTTTAAGGTTAGAGGGCATCTATACTTAACCACTTATTTAACATGAACTAACTACATGCATATGCCAATTATGTATACAAACATGCAAAAAATAACATACTCAAGCAGTTAATCGCGTGTAAAGAAAATTTCCAGCCCAAATATAAATATAAAAGAAAGTCTTAACAAGCAAGCCCAGTTTTGTAGTAAATGACAGAAGGTGCGGCCCAAACCAAAACACAACACATAAAGAAAAGGCCCAATACATCAAACAAACAAGGAACCAAACTCAACTTGCATTATTATAATGCACATGCTATAATTCTGAACCCTCATGGATGATATACCATGTTTATACTGAATATACAAGTTCATATATACCAAAGGTATATAGAGACTGTATATGCCTAGTATACTTAAGTTTATCATCTATATACCCAGCCCATGCTTGAATAAAAACTGACATTTAAACTCATAGAACCCTATCTCTACCCACTTAACTTATCATGGCACCATTCAGATATAAAGGCAAATTCTAAAGAGAGAAGAGGATATGATACAGGTGATATACATAATAATCAAGATTCAGAGACCAATAAAATGTAGTTGCATGAATATTCAAAACCATTCTCATTTAAACCATCAAGTTATTTCATGTGTGAGAGAGATATTTTCAGATAGTATGCCATTACCAGGATAAGGTTTCAATGTCATAGGAGGGCGAACACACAGAGCATATTTCAACCATATACATGAACTTCTAGTTGTTCTAGCATGCATTTATGTGTCTCCTATGTGTGTATTGCAGGTATACTTATTCCATTTTTTAGACTAAACATAGCTATTAAATGGGATTAAACCCACACAGTTATAACACGGTGGCCCTTTTAATCATTTTAAAGCAATACAGGCATTCATTCAGAGGTTCTTATATTCCTACAAGTGACTAAGGTCAGGTTTGGACCCTCGTTAAATCAGAAACCATTTGACATTTATTTTAGTTAGGTGAAATCATATAAGCTCATACTAAGATCAACAATTTATCAACATTAACTCATAAGTCAAACAGGAGGGCTTTAGCGGAATCACATTAAGCTAAAATGGACAAACTAGTTATTTAAGGTCATAAATCACACAATTTTAGTCAACTAAATCCAATTAGGTGTAAGCTTCTGTCTAGGTGGGTTCAGACAATGCAGGTATAGGCTAACATTATGATTGAAGCTAAATGAAATATAGGAATAGACTTATCACACTTAATCAAACAAGATAGGACTCATATTAAAGTTACAAATAACACTAAGCCTCATTTGACATTATAAAAAACCAGAAACAGCAAACCAACCTATCAAGGTAAGTGATTCAGTGATCTTCTTTAACACAACAAAACAGGGCATTCATTGGACCATCTAGAATGTTATTTAACAATATGATTTAACCATAAATAAGACACATGCTCTCATTAAACCAAGTTACCATTTGCACCCTGACTTATATCAACAACTCAGACCTCAAAACTACATTAATCTACTATTGAGTAACTAGTGAACAACTATGTCACACCCTTAATCCGATAGGGTGTGATGGGCACCCGACCCTTATTTAGGGCCGAGCGAACCCGCTGACTTTCGCAATACTTATAATTATGCTGGCCCTCAAATCATGACACAAATACATAATGAAAATTTTTCGAAGAACAATATATTTTTTTACCTTTCTCGAATCAAATAAAGTCTGTAACATATGAAACTTATAATACAATGCATAATAATACATCGGCTTACATAGCCGCTTACATAACCGACGTCTTATACCCACGACAACGTGCCCCGCAAAGTCTCTAACACGAACATAATACCATAACACCATGCTCTAACTCGGCCGCACTTTCCGGAGAAAATGGAGCTCGCCAATCCGCCGGAACATCTTCTCGCTAATATCTTGACTCACAGGTGTACTCGCGCGGCATGAAACGCAGCCCCCCGAAGAAAGGGGTCGGATACGGAATATGTACTGAGTATGTAAAGCATGAAATGTAGTAAGCGGGATCATACTGAAGTAAAGAGTACAGAAGATCATAAGACTTGTCTTCGAAAACATTTATCATGCATATCAAAATCATATAATCATCATATATACATATAGCGTGTCCCGGCCCTCTAGTGAGGGACTCGGTAGGTAAAATCATATCATAGTCATATCATCATATCATCGTACATATATATACCGTACCCGGCCCTCTAGTGAGGGACTCGGTGAGCAAAATCATATCATAATCATGTATGCATGTCCATATACATATATACATACCGTACCCGGCCCTCTAGTGAGGGACTCGGTGGATAGCATGTCCCGGCCCCGCTAGCAAGGGACTTGGTAAATAATCATAGCATCATATACCGTACTCGGCCCTTTCGGGACTCGATCGTACCCGGCCATTTCGGGACTCGGTGAATAATCATATCATCATATACCATACCCGGCCCTTTCGGGACTCGGTCGTACCCGGCCCTCTAGTGAGGGACTCGGTGAACAATGCAAAGGTATGTGCACGAATACGTACCCGGCTCGGGACTCGGTGAAGGACATATTGAGCTTGCACGAGCAGAGTAGTGAGAAACCATATGCACATAACATCATACTCATAGACTCAATGAAGTAATCAAATCGAAGCGTCATTTGAAAGTCCGGAAAATGGTTATATCAAATGGCTTTCGGACATTACTCGGAAACATATCACATGTCATGAGCATATCAAAGTGTCATAGAGATCATAGCCATACATCAAATCAATCCGAGTCCGCCTCGGAAAGTTACGAACATTATTCACTTCAGAACTTTCTACGAACAAATCGAAGCGATCCGAGCCCTTCTGTGAAAGTTACGGACGTTCGTAGTTTCGGAACCGTTTAGGAGCAAAACTCTTTTGAAAACAAAACCTTTGTGCAATTTTTTGAAATTTAATTATACGAGTGACATACGGACCATGATTTGACCACATTAAGAATACGGATATCAAGAAGCCAATAATATTCATAAACATGCTCGGATCACCAGAATAGAGTTGCATCGTAATTCGTGCCATAACTTATTTTCAACTAAGACATGCCAAAGAAAGAAGGGGTGAGCTTTACATACCTTAGCCGCTTCCTAAGCTAATCCCAACTTACGTCTCGACTTCTCACGATCTACAATAATGTCATTAAGTATCACCCATTAGCCATAACACTTAAGAATCCAATTCCAAATTAACACTTTGTCTACAAAAATTTGACATTTCCCCTATAACTTCAACATCCCCGAGAATTCAACTCGGCCAAATCAACAACAACCAAACCAACAACCATACTAACAATATCCATAAGTGATTCAAAACGCATTCTAACATTAATAATTCCTTTCTACACAATTCGACAACATTCCATTTATATTCAAATACGCTACGTGCATTCAACCCAACATCATTGAGCATACATTCAAGTGTTAATCCGAGACCATCCAAACACGATTCAAGAACATTTCAAGCAATCCACACAACATCCCAACAGCCCGACCAACATGTAATGTCACCCGAAACTTACCATATTCCATAAGAGCAATGGCAACACTTTTCATTCTTCCGAATTCATAAACTATATCAACAATTCCATACGTTAGCAACATCATTTCCATCAATTCAAGCAACTATATTAAAATCACGTTATGTTCCAAATCAGCCCACAACAATTACGACTTCCATTTGAGTCATCAAACCTTCACTTTCATTACATAATCCACAACAAACAACAACCAAAACACTACATAAAATTAGTTCTACACTTTTACACCACACTACATATATTCGGCCAAGCACACACAACACCATATTTTCATGAATTCCATTCATTTTCACACTCCACAACATCCACAAACCATGCATAACACATGGAAGAAGAGATTGAATCTTACCTTTCTCCACTTGGTTCACTCAGCTAGGAGTGTTCATGACCCCAACGAATAATTTAATTGCTCCAACGACTACACCACGTTGACGAGGCCTTTCAATTAGTAGAGAAACAAGGAGAGAATAATTTTTCATGGCCAAATCTTTGAGACCCCATTTGCCGGCCCCTTGGCGAATGGCTCTCCATGCTTTTCTTCATGTTTCTTCATATTTCTAGAGGAACAAAAGATGACTACTTGTCTTGATTTTTCATCACATGTCCATATATATATATATATATATATATATATATATATATATATATGGCCGGTTGTGCCTCTCTTTTCTTTCTCAAATTTTCCCCAATTTTCTAGAATATTCTTTAAATCATAAAAGATGAATAATTTTTTCCTACCTTGTCATCTTTGTCTATATATATATATATATATGTCCCCCACAAATATGAGATGACCACTTGTGCCATTCCATGGCATGAAAATATTGGCCAATATGTGGGTGGGGCCCACGGCCACCTTGGCCTTTTGGGCATTTCATGAAATCATTTTTTTCAACTTTTAGCCTCCAATTTCTCCTTATCCCAAATTTACCCTTAATGCTCCATTCCAATAAAAAGGATGAATACGCAACTTATACATTCTAAAAAAAATTATAACCTTGTCCTTAACTTCCCGCCATTAACTCGGAATATTCAAATGTACAAAATGCGAGGTATAACAAACTACTAATCATGCTAGGCTACTATTAAATGGAAATAGGGTAAAGGCAATAGATGAAGAGTACATCAACTAAATTAAGCTAACATTAGTGAGTGACTAACCTAACAAGCAGTTTGAACACTTAACCATGTTGAGTTATTAATAATTAAAGTTTTAGTTAGCAATAACAACCCCAATATACATTAATCACATTAACGATGTTATCAAAGCAACTAGCAATATTGACTAATACACATCAAGCATGCTTGGGCTACATCTAACAGATATTAACTAAACAATAACCAACATATTTAAGCTACCAATAACAAGCAATTATTTTGCCTAGATAGGCATCTAACAAGAACTAAACAACACATAGATAGGCATACTAGTTTTACTTAAATACTAAAACAACAACTGAATGCACCCTAAACATACTTGAACTAACATCAACAGGAAAATAAACTAACAGAACACCAATCAACTTAACTATAACAACTGGAGCATAATAATAGCAGAAATCAACTAACAAACTTAAACTAAATAGGAAATTGAAAAAACTAACAAAAGGAAGAATTGCTACCTTTATCAGGTGCAGTCTAATCGAGAATGAACTTGGAATAGCTTCCTTTCTTCTCCACACTCAGCCAAACACAAGAAAAATAATTAAAATTTTAAAACTAAATTAAATCGAATAAGTTAAGGTCTCAAAAATAGAAACGCTAAGTAATTCATTTTTTGAGTATTTTCTGATATTTCGGTATGCTCAAAGTTTTTTCTTAAATGCACAAATGGGGCTCTTTATATAGAACCCCAAAAATCTCAAAACCGTAGTTGAATTCAATGTGGGACAAATGCATTTTTCTTAAAATTGCTTCCTCACATACCAATCAATGGTCATGATTTAAGCATAAAAACCTATAAAGGGTCAGATTCGACCCAAAACTGAGTCAATCCGCTTGGTACCTCATGAACCAATGAAAATCGCGAATTCAAATGAAGGTAAGACAAAACTCAATAAGGATTTGAACGATGTAATGCAGAAAAAGTAAAGGGAGAGAAGAGTAATACCGTGATTGGGGTTGGATATAGGTGGAAACGAGTGAAAAATGGCAGAGCAATAAATGCTCTTGTTATTTTCAGCCATGCAACAGTTTAAAAACTCAATGTGGGTCCTCTCTTTTGTTGTTTCTGGTATAGGTGACATGGTGAAGATGGGAGAGAGAGGGTGGTGCCCCTAGGGTTTGCCTTCAAACCTTGATTTTTCCAAATGAAAGACCTTGTGGTCTGTTTGCTTGGTTTTAGACGTGTTTGTAGGCCGGGTCAATCTAAATGGACCCGGCCCGGTCAGTTTTTTAAAGGAAAGGAAGGGAGTGGCCCAAGTTGTATGTGTATACACGATATACAGGTGTGTATATGTATACACATGTATATATGTATACAGATGTATATATCTCTCTCTGTGTGTGTATATATATATATAGGCAAGGGCATATATGCAATTTATCAAATAGCCACATTTCAAAAATGTCCATTAATTGAACATCTCAAATATAGTCGTATTTACTCTAATTGACCAATTAAAAATTAATTTTATGAAGTGACCTTAACAAATTTGGTCATTTCAATTATGGCCACCGCTAATTAGATCATACAATTAAAGGATAATTTTGCAGTAATGACCTTAACCGACTTAAGCCATGAAGTTGGCTATTTCAATTAAGGCCACGATTAACTAACAATTGATTATTTCAATTGCGGCCGCAGTTAATCACATAGTAAAAAATGCAGAAATATAACCACAATTAAGCACTTAATTAATTAGGATTAAATCTTAAAATTATTCAAATGCAAATTGATTATGCAGAATTAAGATTTGAGAAGTAAAATGACTAACTTATTTAACTAATCAGATTTCTTGAATTAAACGGACTAAATGCTTGCTAAATAAACTGTAAATTATTTTCTAAATGATTTACAATATATATTTGAATTTATTTTGCCAAATGAAATGCTAAAATATTATCGAAATAATTTTGTATAATCATTTTAACTCATAAAAAATACATATTTCACTATGCTTGATATCCAAGGATTCTGGGTAATTAAAATAAATTATGGGAGGCCAAAATTAGGTGTCAACAACTGCCCTTTTGGTGTTCGGGGATGGGGGGACCATCCCTGAGCAATGAAATTTGACAAACCCTAATTTTTGACTGACCCACTCCAAACTACATCTTATTTTTATGCGATTTTCAAATATGGTCGGACCCTGATTTCTAGGTTTCCTACATATCTCAGGTTATATGAGAATTCAGGCCATTTGTAGTTTGACTCAATTAGACTTCGAAAAATGCAAATCTAAGCAAATCTCAAACCTCCTGGTTTTCAAAACTGAGAAATCTGGAGTGACTAGCCGAAGTGTGACTAACTCTCTGGTATTGAGTCCGCCTACATATCCCTGGTCTTGGGAATCAAGTCACTTGTAATTTGACTCGATAGGAGGAAAATGGTATCCCTTATGCGGGAATAACTTTGTGTGTGCCGGTGCGTGCCTGGCCGATTGCAGGAAAATTTAAAGAAAGTAAAGCAAATAATCAAGTTTGTCTGGCTGAGCATGAGGCGGAGCGATCTTTCAAGTCCTGGCTAGAGAGCTTGACTCTCATGGGCACCCTATCTCGACCGGCTGCGTAAGAAAAAGTTTCACGTTTGCTCCGCATGCGTCTGAATTTTGTCCGATTAGCCTGTTTTTTTTCCTGGCAGCTACTAAACCTTTTTTTCACCTACTGGGTAACATGTGGTGGACTCCTTGGTCTTATTTTTGCGTTTTACCATTCAGTGTGTTTTTGCTGACACCTGCTTAGTATTGTATGTCACGCCCCGGACCATGGCCTGGGCGTAACACGGCACTCAGTGCCTGACTGCATGTGACCGAGCGAACCAACTGATTGGTTGAATCAACATGTAACATCAAAACATACTAAATGGAAATAATACTAACACATGATGATCTACTAAGGTTCTATCTGAAATATAATAAATGCGAAAATGCTGAATAAGCCCGATTGTCTGAATAAGTGGCCGACAAGGCTAACACAAAAGCCTGATAAACATCTGAATAACTGCAACTATTGTCTATGAAGCCTCTAAGAGTAATAAAGTCTGACTGTTCACCAGGATAAGGTCCCTGGCATACTTGACTGACTAGAATACTGAAAAGACTGTAAAGTGTAATAATGTCCCGAGGGAACTGGGCCTCACCAAATAGCTAGTACGATTATCCTAGCGCTCTGAATTATCAACCTGTAAATCGTTACCTGCATCGTGAAATGCAGGCCCCGAGCAATAAAAGGGGACGTCAGTACATTTGAATTGCACTGGTATGTAAAGCAACTGAATGAAAGAACTGTAAATAGGGTGCTCAGGCAAAGGGTAGCCAAATCAATAAACATGTAAAGAGTGTTGAAACTGATATGTGATAGCTGATAACTGAAATGAACAAATGAAGAAAAGATATGAATACTGCTTGTACTGAATGGAGAACCACCTGTTTAACTGAAAATCATGGTCTATGGCCTTAGGCCCTATATATATGTGCATACATAATCTGTGGCCTTGTGCCTAAGTATAAGTATGGAAAATCTGTGGCCTTGTGCCTAAGTAAGAGCATGCTAAATCTGTGGCCTTGTGCCTAAGTAAGAGAATGCTAAATCTGTGGCCTTGTGCCTAAGTATAAGCATGTTAAATCTATGGCCTTGTGCCTAAGTAGAAGCATGCAAAATCTATGGCCTTGTGCCCATTTATAGGCATTCAACGTTAAACAATTTGTATCAAGGAACTGAGGATCATGCCGTAATGCATAACTCTGGAATACTGAGCAATACTATACTGAGACTTGTATTCATGAACTAATTAAGAGCCCTGAAGCTTTACTATTTATAAACATCTTTGCGTATATTCTAGACTGAGACTCATGGGTATCAAACACAAGTCTATATTCATTACATACTGAGCTTACGACGTTCGGAATGAAAGTCATGAACGAATTACGAAGCTAGAGAATAGAAGTTCTACAACTATTCAAGGAACTAAGCTTAACAATATTTCTGAGGCAATTAGTAACCTTGTAAAAGAACGTGGCGTGGGGAGAATCACTAACATTCCCAATTGTAGAGAGTTAGCCTCATATATCTTAATTTCGGCCTTTGAGGATAATACAACGCTTGTCAACCCTTTCAAACTTTATTCTATAGCAACACAAGTCAAAGGGATTCCATATTAGTAATAATATCCATGCTTTGGTCACCTACGCATTTTATCAAACACTTAGTGGGTATAAAACTTCACAACCTTCATTAATGGTGTTTTATTCACCCAATTCCCATTCTATTACTTCTAGGTGATTCTATATATCAATTTGATGAAATTAACATCATTTTTCATCACCCATATGATTACAACAATCCTAAGTTAATAATCCAAAACCCTAGCATAGTTCATATGATACTCTCTATCAAACCCGTTTACTATTCTCCCAAGAACTCATCAATTCACAACTATAAGTGATTAGAGAGTAGAAGTATTACCTTTTGAAGTTCAATCCTCTTGAATTCGGATTCTAGGGTTTTTTTGTCCAAGACGAAGATTCAATCTATAATCTATGGAATAGATGAGGATTCTACCGTTAATCTTTGTTATATTGGTGTAATAATCAATGGGGTTTGAGTAGGAACTCACCTTCAATGCTTTGTGGAAGCCATAGGGTGTTTTCTCTCGAAAATGATAGTTTAGAATGAAGTGGAAGAAGTTTTTCGGGGTTGGGTACATATAAAATTCAAAAAAAGGTCATTTTAGGTGTGATTTGGCCTGGTGCGTAGCTCTGGGCATCGCAGGGGGTGGTACACTAGTCCTATATTATAGGACCTAATGAATTTTACATTTTTCAGTGATTTTCTCCTGGCGTGGCGCCCTAGGCCGTTTCTGATAGTGTTCGGTTAAATAGGCATAACTCCTAGCACAAAGCTCCGTTCAGCCTCCACAAAATATTGTTGGAATGGTATTTCAAAGATATACAATTTTCATGTTTTATGTTTCCTCAAATTGTCAAGGTATGTTCACGAAGTTGGGCTGGAAGTCAGACTTATCGAAAACTTAGCCGATTCCATCGAATTTTAAGCACCTTACTATTAGCCGTATTGCGATGATCATATATCCCTGCTCCAATCTTTGATGGGCTTGGTCTTTATATGGTTGGAAAGTTAATTCTATGTACTACAACTTTCGTCAAGGGTACTTTCCCAAATTCTGAAGTAATCAAGAGGTTACCGCTACTCGAAGTAGGCCTATCAACCTTTTCGCAAAACGTTCAAACCTTCAATTTTTCCACAATGATACGAGTCTAACCTTAGTTCTAAGATATGGGGTGTAACATTATCTACCCCTTGGGATCATTCATCCTTAAATTATGGTCTTGGTTAAAATCGCGGCTAATTCTGAGACTCTACAGAAGATTGGCAGAGTTTACTCTGTAACTCAGATACATGAAACTGATTAGTTGAGGCACGTGATCACTGAACTGGCGTGAACACATGCTTACTGATTTGAATGAATACATGATTACTGAACTGAATGTCTACTGAACTGATTGAATACTGAGTTGACTGAATACTAGACTGGTTGAATGCTGGAATGACTGGATACTGAAAAACATGGAGATTACACTATAAGCATCTGAATGAAAAGTTTAGTTGCCTTCAGCATTTTCTACTTTCTCTTCAAAGAGATGGGGATATCTGGACTTCATGTCCTCTTCAGCCACCCACGTAGCCTCTTCAACTTTCTAATTTCTCCATAGTACTTTCACTGAAGCAATCTCTTTAGTTCTCAACTTGCGGATTTGACGATCAAGAATAGCTACTGGAATATCTTCGAAAGACAGGTTATCTTTAACCCATGTGATCTCTGTAGGAACAACCAGAGATAGGTCTCCTATGAATTTCTTCAACATAGACACATGAAACACTGGGTGTACGACAGCTAATTTTTGTGGCAATTCTAACTCATAAGCCACTTGCCCGATCTTTCGCAGGATTCTATATGGCTGAATATAGCGGGGACTAAGCTTCCCATTCTTCCCAAATCTCATAACGACTTTTATGGGGGAAAATTTCAGAAACACCCAATCATCAACTTAGAATTCCAAGTCTCTACGCCGCACATTCGAATAGGACTTTTGGCGACTCTGAGCCAATTTCAACCGCTTCTGAATTAACTTGATTTTCTCCATATCCTGATAAACCAAGTTTGGACCTAACAAATCTGCTTCACCAACCTCAAACCAACCAATTGGCGACCTACATCTCTATCCATACAAGACCTCAAACGGTGCCATCTAGATACTAGAGTGGTAACTGTTATTATAAGCAAACTCAATGAAAGGCAAATGGTCATCCCAATTACCTTTGAAATCTAGGACACACGCCCTCAACGTATCATCAAGATTCTGAATAATGGGCTCTGCCTGGCCATCTGTCTGAGGATAAAAATTTGTGCTGAGGTTCACCCTTGTGCCCAATCGTTTCTAAAAGGATTTCTAAAAGCTCGTTGTGAACTGAGCACCTTGATTTGAAATAATGGACAAAGGACTCCTATGCAAGCGGATAATTTCCTGGATATACTACTTGGCATAATCCTCTACTGAATCTATAGTCTTCACTGGCAAGAAGTGAGTTGACTTAGTAATTCGGTCTATAATTACCCAACTCAAATCATTCTTTCAAAAGGAGTGAGGTGAATCTGTTATGAAGTCCATATTTATTATCTCTATTTCAAAACGGGAATTTCTATACTCTAAGCCAACCCACCAGGTCTCTGGTGTTTAGTTTTCACTTTTTGGCGATCTGGACACTTAGCCACAAAATCTGCTACTTTATTTTTCATGTCGTTCCACCAATAAATCAACTTAAGATTATGATATATCTTTGTGGAACCTGGATGAATAGAATACCTGGAATTGTGGGCTTCAAACATAATCCAATCTCTGAGCCCATCTATGTCTGGAATGCATAGTCTGCCTTTGTACCTCAAAGTATCATCATCTATCTATCCCTCAAAGTATCGGTTACACCTCTCGTTTATATCGTAGGAAAAAAAAAACTTACGGCTCCCTATTTGAGTATGCCATGAAATGGAGATTTGTACCCAAGTATTGAGATACTAAGTATTTTATCCCGTGTGTGGAGGTACTAGCAGGTATTCCAGGTATATTACAGGATTAGAAGTTGAACGGATCGAACCGACGCAGGCCGAGCGGCCAGCAGTCGGTACGCAGGACATCGGTTTTACATTATCGACGGACCGTCGACTATGTTGATGGGCCGTCAATATGCACCGTCACTATGTTCTGAAAATTCTGAGCAGCAGAAGCAGATCGACGAGATACATCGATGGACCGTCAACACGACGACGGGCCGTCGACACGTCGACGGGCCGTCGATCGCCGCCTTCAATATGACTCTGCAACTTTTGATCTGCAGAAGAAGGTCGGCGGAGCAAGTCGACGGACCGTCGACACGTCGACGTGACCATCGACCCACTCGTCGAACCGCTTCTCTGGAACTTTCCAATTTCAGCTATAAATAGACGAGTTGTGTTTCAAATTTTCAAATTTCAGTCTCTCTCTAAGTCTTGAAGGTTCTAGAAAAATTCTCTGATCATATCATCATATATCCAAGGAAAATCAAGGAGTAAACACCAAGAATTAGTAGAATCAAGTGCAAGGACACCCTCTAGGGTTTGTCGAAACCAAGAATCTCTTTGGTGTTGAAGTAGGGTTTTCTCCAAGTGAAGTAGTTCCATTCAAGGTCCATTCCTACATCATCAAAGGTAATTTTTATGTTTAATTCATGTTATTAAGAATATTGAGAGGTTAAAAGATTTGGATTATGGAAGGGAGGAGAATATGGAGTACAAATATGGAAATAGTGATACTCTTGATTAATGACTTAATTTGAATAATAGTTCTTGACATGTTATGAGTACAAACTTGTGGTGAATGATACGAATTATATTAAAGGAGTATTTTATGAGAATGAATATGATGTGGTAATACAGGTATGATTATGGATTATGGATGATCTTGAAGGTGGTTTTTGAGAAGTAAACAATGCTTAACTTAAAGAATCAATTGATTATGATATTATGGGTGTTCTTATTGATGTTTGGGAGTTGTCTTATTTATGGAGGAGGTTGTCGAAACAAATAAAATGTCGCCAAATCTTCATTTGCTCTTAGTCATTTTAGCTTAAGCTTAAACATGTTTCCGGGTTGTCTAATCTTAGTACAAACTCTCGTGAAGGTAGAATCGCGAGCTTGAAAGGCAAGCAATTAGATGATAAAGTTGAGGAGACGTAAAGGTATGTGAGGCTATTCCCCTTCTTTCAAAAGCATGACTCATACATTGTGAATTTTTCCCCCTATATTCCTATGACCTTCTTACATCTCTAAAGATGAAAGTTAAAGATCCTTAAGAGCTTCTTGTGAGATATGTTCTATGATAGTGATGATGATAATGATGCCTTCATGAGCTTGAGAATCCTATGTTTACGATTCATTGATATTATTCCTTGTTATTGCCTCACCTCATGATACTAGTTCTTTCAAGGTGAGGCATAGTGATGATGATACTCAATAATGTAATCGGAGGTTCCCGACCTTACGTCACTTCGATAGAGTATAGCTTTTATTTGAGCTCTTATGCACGCTTCATGATAAGTACATGTGTATGATTACACCGTACCTAAATGGCCGGGCATGACACCGCTAAGGCGGGCGGCATATGATAACACCGTGCCTAGTTGGCCGGACATGACACCACTAGTGGGCAGCGTGAGATGATTACCCCGGACGCGGGAGGCCCGGACGTTGGCTAATGATGTTACTGATTCAAACAGACTATGTATGTATATGTGATATGTTTGAAAGGTAAAAATGAGCATGCATGATTCCGCCTCAAGAGGCAAGCAACTACAGTTATCTTTTCTTCTTATGCTTTCTATGTTTCCTTATTATGTTATCGTATATGCCTTACATACTCAGTACATTGTTCGTACTGAAATTCTTTTCTTTTTGGACGTTGTGTTCATGCCCACAGGTAGACAGAGGGATGGTCCAGATCCTTAGGAGCCAGATCAGCTTGCACGGGAGCACTTCCCTACTCCGGAGATGCAGTTTTGATATATTCTTTTGTGAATATAGTCGGGCACGACGAGGTCCTGTCCCGTCCTTATGTTCAGTACTCCAGTTAGAGGCTCGTGGATACATATGTGTGGGTAGTAGATGTCTTATGATCACCCAGTGTATATTGTTATATATCCTTTTACGGTAGTGAGGCTTATGTATACATATATGTATTGTTTTGTGATTACGTATGTACGACGGGGGTATGATGGTTAGCATGATGAGTGGTGCTCGGTAGTCCGCTCCGGGTGCCCATCATGGCCCACTGGCTGGGTTGTGACAAAAGTGGTATCAGAGTAGTTCTGTCCTAGGATGTGTCTACGAGCCGTGTCCAGTAGAGTCTTGTTTATAGGTGTGAAGTGCGCACACTTATAAAGGAGAGGCTGCGGGGCATTTAGGACCAATGACCATCTTTCTTCTTCATAGATCGTGCTATAGAGCTATGTTACAAGATTTTCCTCTTTCCCTAATTGTGTGTTATGATTTCAGCGATGCCGGTAAAGAGAAAAGCGACAGCTACCCAGAAGGGCAAGACTGCGGCAGGAAGACGGGTTGAACAGGAGCCATCGGTACATGTAGAGGAAGGTGAGTCCCATAATCAGGCTCCATCTCATACCTCTCACACCCCGCCTGTTCTAGAGGAGCATAAAGGGGCCTCAGTCCCAGCCCCAGTACCTCCAGTTCCTCCACCAGTTGCTTCGGGTTAACAAATGACCGAGGCTATTCAATTGTTGACACAGCTAGTTGCCGCCCAGGTTCAGCGGCAGAGTGAAGGTCTTGGTGACAGAGCTACTAGTGCTAGAGCCCGTGATTTTATTAGTCTGAACCCGCCAAAATTTTTCGGGTCAAAGCCGGATGAAGACCCGCAAGGTTTTGTAGATGAGATGTTGAGGACGCTGAGGATTATACATGTTTCTGATACTGAGTCAGTGGAGTTAGCGTCTTATAGATTGCGGGATGTTACCATACTATGGTATAACAATTGGACAACTTCAAGGAAGGAACATGCACCTCCCCCGATTTGGCAGGAATTTGTAGATGCCTTCCTTCATCATTATTTGCCAACAAAGGTTCGAAGGGCCCGAGCTGACAGGTTTCTGAATTTACAGCGAGGGAATATGAGTGCTCGGGAGTATAGTCTCTATTTCAATTCATTGGGCCAGTATGCTCCCACTATGGTAGGTGATATGGGAGATAGAGTACATAGATTTGTAAGTGGCTTTGGGCCACATTTGTTCAAAGATTGCTTGACAGCTTCATTGCTGGAGGGGATGGACATTTCCCGTATTCGGTGCCCACGCCCGCATTTAGAAGAGTAGTAACAGCGCGTGCGAAAGGGTGAGCGCGATAATGATAGAGGCGCAGTAAGAGGGCCGATCCTGCGCTAGTAGTGAGTATAGAGGGGGTCAGCAACAGTATCCCAGGTACTCGGGCTAGTCTGTGACTAGTACACCTCCTCGATTTAGGGGTAGGAGATTTAACCGCCCTATTTATTCAGGTCAGGGACAGAGCTCGAGTGTTTCGAGTTTCCAGTTCAAAAGTGATTATAGTCGGAGGAGGCCATCGGTTCCACGATGCAGCCAGTGTATGAAGTTACATTCGGGTCTGTATCGTTATGGCTCAGACGCTTGCTATGCCTGTGGTCAGGTTGGGCACGTGATGTGTGATTGCCTGTCGATGGACGATAGAGTTGGGGTGCAGCCTACGGGATCAGCAGCAGGCTCTTCGTCTGTACGCCCATAGGGCAAACCCCTCAGATTTCAGCAGGTCGTGGTAGGGGCAGAGGAGTAGCGTCTAGTTCAGGTGACACCGAGCCCCGTATTTATGCTTTGGTTGGATGCCAGGATCTTAAGTCCTCCCCAGATGTGGTTACAGGTATATTATCCATATTCTCTCATGATGTTTATGCATTGATCGATTCGGGTTCTACGTTGTCCTACATCACTCCTTATATTACTGGCCGTATTGGGGTGAAACCCAAGCCAATTAAACCTTTCGAGGTATCTACTCCGATCGATAATCTAGTAGTAGCTAGACAGGTATACAAAAATTGTGTGGTGGTGGGTGTGATCACTAGACTACAACCGATTTGATTGAACTGGAAATGCTGGATTTTGATATGATTATGGGTATGGATTGGTTGGCCTTGTGTTATGCTAATGTGGATTGTAGAACGAAAATAGTTCGGTTCCAATTTTCGGGCAAACCAATGCTTGAATGGAAGGGTAACACAGCATCTCCAAGAGGTAGGTTTATTTCCTCTCTCAAAGCGAGGAAGATGATCGCCAAAGGCTATATTTATCATTTAGTCCGAGTGCATGACACCGAAGCAAAGCCGCTGACTCTTCAATCTGTCTCGGTGGTAAACGAATTTTCGGATGTATTTTCAGATGAACTTCCAGGCCTTCCACCGGAGCGGGAGATTGATTTCGCTATCGATGTGTTGCCAGATACTAAACTTATATCTATTCCTCCTTACAGAATGGCTCCGGCAGAATTGAAAGAGCTAAAGGCGCGATTGAAAGATTTGCTCGAGAAGGGATTTATTAGGCCTAGTTCATCACCATGGGGGGAACCTGTCTTATTCTTAAGGCAGAAGGATGGTTCTCTACGAATGTGCATTGACTCTAGGCAGCTGAATAAGGTGACGATACAGAATAAATATCCACTTCCGAGAATCGATGATTTGTTTGATCAATTGCAAGGTGCCAAGTGGTTTTCCAAAATAAATTTGAGGTCAGGTTATCATCAAGTGAGATTTAGAGAAAAAGACATTCCGAAGACAGCTTTCAGAACCAGATATAGCCATTATGAATTTCGGTGATGTCATTCGGGTTGACTAATGCCCCAGCGGTGTTCATGAATTTGATGAATAATGTGTTCAGGCCTTTCTTAGATCTATTTGTGATAGTGTTCATTGATGAGATTCTAGTATATTCTCGGACTGAAGAAAAATATGTAAATCATTGTGTATTATCCTTGGGATTCTTCGGACTCGTGAATTGTATGCTAAGTTTTCAAAATGTGAATTTTGGCAGAATTCTGTGACTTTTCTGGGCCATATTATCTCAGTTGATGGTATTTGCGTGGATACTCAAAAGATTGAGGCCGTGAAGACTTGGCCAAGGCCTACAATGCCTACAGAAGTTCGTAGCTTCCTAGGATTAGCAGGCTATTATAGAAGGTTTGTGGAAGGATTTTCTTCTATTTCAACACCATTAACGAAGTTAACTAAGAAGTCAGCAAAATTTTAGTGGACCGATGCCAGCGAACACAGTTTCTAGGAATTGAAGGATAGATTGACTTCGGCCCCAGTCCTGACACTTCCAGAAGGGTCAGAAGGCTATGTTGTTTATTGTGATGCCTCCGGTGTCGGATTGGGCTGCGTGCTGATGCAGCACGGTAAAGTCATTGCCTATGCTTCCCGGCAGTTGTGGAAGCATGAAAGGAATTATCCAACTCATGATCTCGAATTGGCTGCGGTTATTCATGCACTAAAAATGTGGAGACATTACTTGTACGGTGTGCATGTTGATATTTATACAGATCACAAGAGTCTCCAATATATTTTCAAGCAGAAGGAGTTGAACCTACGACAGAGGCGGTGGTTAGAACTATTGAAAGATTATGATGTGAGTATTTTATATCATCCTGGAAAGGCGAATGTAGTGGCTGATGCACTTAGCTGAAAATCAATGGGTAGTCTTTGTGACGTCCATCCGGAGAGGAAAGAATTAGTCCATGAGCTCTGCCAGTTAGCTAGCCTAAGGGCTCCATATAGCAACAGCTACCATTCCAGCATCCAAATGGCTCCGATGAAGCTCTATATGGAAGAAAGTGTAGATCTTTAATTGGGTGGTTTGAAGTAGAAGAGATACAACTAATAGGTTCGAAGTTGATCCAACAAGCGGTGGAAAAGATCAAGGTTATCCGAGATCAATTGTTGACAGCCCAAAGTTACCAGAAATCTTATGCAGACAACCGTCGGTGAGACTTAGAATTCCAATTTGATGATTGTGTATTCCTGAAGGTATCACCGATGGAAGGCGTGATGAGATTTGGCAAGAAGGAAAAATTGAATCCTCGATATATTGGACCCTATAAGGTAGCCCGCATGTTACACCTCGGGAAAAAAATCTCATATCGTTGCATAGTAAATAGACCAACGTAGTGCGAGAAGTATACGATGTTCCTACAAGTAAGAAAGGCTACTTAACGAATCTAATTGAGATTTCAAAGACATTCGAGGTAAGAGAAGAAAGTTAGTTGAAGAATGTGAGGTATAAGCCGCAGTTTAAAAAGGGTTTGCAAAGTACCGAGCTAATGTTGACTTAATGATGTCTTAAGAGAAGAGTTATAACGCCCCTTGGTTTGTTAATGAAGTGTTGAACAAGTGTTAAGAAGGTTCCATAAGGATTAGAGGCAAAACGAGTCGACGAGGGCAAGCCTCGAAAAAAACTGAGAATTGTACGGTTCACTATACGGACCGTATAAAAGATACGGCCTATATGTTTGACCGTATAAGCTGCCCAGAAAAGGGTCTTCACTGGAACAAATATACGGTCACACATACGGCCCATATAAATTATACGGACCGTATGTGTGTCCGTATAATTGTGTCGGCACAGATTTTCAAGTTGATATAAGGGACCCCAAAGTTCATTTATTTCATTTCATTTTTCTCTCCACACCTCAAGAACCCTCTAGAACTCTCTCCACATTTCTTCTACAAGAATCCAAGAGAAATTAAGGATCAACTTAATCAAACCAAGGAAATCAAGTGCAAGAAGTTCACCAAGGTTCATCCAAGACAAGAAATCTCTTTGGAAGTGGAACTAGGGTTTTCCTCAAGTGAAGTATTTTCATCCAAATTTTCTCCTACACAATCAAAGCTATGTTTTATGATTCTTCCATGTTATTTACACTATTGAGGGGTTGAAAGACTAGGATTATGGAAGGAAATAGAAATGGGTTACAAATATGAGATTAGTGGCATTTGTGAGTAGTAGATTAATATGAATCAGGATTCTTAATATGTTGTGATTATAATTATGTTATAAATGATATTAAGAACATGGGAGAATCATTATAGGAGGATGAATGAAATGTTGTATTATGACCATGGTTATAGATGCCCCTGAAATAGAAGTAGGAGGATCGAATAATGTATGGTTTATGAGTATTGTTGGATATGATATTATTAATATTGTTAGTGACGTTTGGGAGTTGACATATGATATGGAGAAAGTTGTATAAACAAAGGAGATGCTGCCTAATTTTCTCTAGCTTTAGCTCAAGCATGCTTATGTTACCGATTATCTAATATTGATACGAACTCTCTTGAAGGTAGAAATGTGAAAATTGGAGGGGGACGTTCAAGCGATAGAGTAGCTAAACGAAAAGGTATGTGAGCCTAGTCCCTTCTTTCTAAGGCATGATTCCTATGACATGATTTTCCCTATCTCTTCATGACTTTCTTACATCCCGAAGACTATGAGTCAATATTGATAAAGAGCTTCATATGAGATAAGATAAGAGATACGTTATGAGTACGATAATGATGAAGATGAGCCTAAGTTTAAAGATCCTAAAGTTTATGATATGATGTTGCTATAGCTAATGACCCCTTCGATATGGCTTATTGTTGTTGCACTCACCTTATCATGTTAATTCCTTCAAGGTGAGGCAGAATGCTTATGAATACTCCATAATGGGATCGGGGGTTCACGACCTTACGTCATCCCGATAAATTTACAGTTTGTTTTGAATTTCTATGCATGATTCATGATAATTATATGATGATGATATTACACCGCGCCTATATGGCCGGGCAGACGTCGCTAAGGCGGGCAGCGTATACACCATGTGTTATATCCCGTATTTTATACATTGGGACATTCCGAGCTAACTGTGATAAGTTAAGGACAAGACTATTCCGGGATACGAGGTAGAGACTTTTGACCCCCGATTTTGTTTTAAGGCATAAGTTGCTTATGATTTTATTGGTATGGAATATTAAGGAAAATTTGGGGTTAAAAGTTAATTATGGAAAGTTAATTAATTCATGAACAAAAGGCCATGTGGCCGTGTGGGGTGGGCACCCACCCATGGTTTGGCCAATTGCCTTAAGCCATGAGTGGTACATGTGTTCACCTTGTATTTGTAGGAGCCACATATATATAGTCAAGAGATGACAAAGCAAGACAAGTAGTCATCATTTATACAACTTAAGAAAATTGGAGAAGCTTGGAGAAAAAGAAGAAGACCATTCGGCCATGGCAAGCAAAAATTGAGGTCCAAAAATCTTGATCAAAAAAATATTTTCTTCTAGCAATTCAACCAATTGGAAGGTCCTTGTTAACGTGAGATAGTTGTTGGAGCAAACAAACCATTCGTTTTTACCATTTACAACCCTAGCCAAGTTGAGAAGTTAAGTGGAAAAGGTAAGGTTTAATCTTCTTTTTCATATGTTATGGATGGTTTGTGTATGTTGTAGTATGTAGAAATGGACGAAATTCATGAAATCCTTTATGTTGATGTTGAGCCGTGTGTATGGGCTGTTTTGTGTAGAAGGAATGAACAAATTTTACTTAGCGTTTTGGTTGTTGTTGTTGTGGATTCTATGATGATAATGAAAGTTTAATGATTCAAGTTGAAGTTGTAATTGTTGTGGGCTGTTTTGGAAAGCCAACGTGATTTGAATGTAGTTTCTATATTTATGAGAATGATATTGTTAACGTGTAGATTGTTGGTGTAGTTCATGAATTTGGAAGAAAGAAGTGTGTTGTTGTTGTTCTTATTGAGTTGGGGAGGTTTTGGGTGGAGTAATACATTGGTTGGGTTGTTTTGAATATTGTGCGGGTTGTTTGAAGTGTTCTTGAATCTTGTTTGAATGATTTCGGATTAGAACTTGAATGTGTGAGCATTGGTGTTGGCTTGATTGTATGGGGTTGATTTGAATGTAAATGGAATGTTGTCGAATTATGTAGAAAAGAGTTACTAACGTTAGAATGCGTTTTGAATTAATTATTGATGTTGTTAGTATGGTTGTTGGTATTGTTGTTGATGATTTGGCCGAGTTGAATTCTCGGGGTTGTTGAATTTATAGGGAAAATGCTGCCCGAATTTTCGTAGATTAAGTGCTAGTTTGGGATTGAATTTATAAGTACCTATAACTAATGTTAGTATCTAATGACGTTGTTGTAGATCTTGGGAAGCCCGAGACTTAAGTTCGGATTAGCTTAGGAAGCGGACGAGGTATGTAAAGCTTACCCTTTCTTCCTTTTGGCATGTCTTAGAGGTAAGTAAGATATGATATGATACGAGCCTTCGGGTAACTCTATTCTTACGATCCGAGCATGTCTACGATTCTTATTCACTTCTTGATGTTCGCATTCCTAATATAGTCGAGCTATGGTCCTTGTGTCTTTTGTATGATATGATATTAAAATGTTGCATAAAGAGTTTTGCTCCTAAAGGAGTCTATGTTGAATAAAGTCCATAACTTTCATAGACGGGCTCGGATCGCTTCGATACGTTCGTAGAAGATTCCATAACGAATAATGTCTCTAACTTTCATAGGCGGGCTCGGATTGGTTTGATACTTGTCCGTGGTCCCCGTGACTTTCCTTTGTATTGTTATAACGACTTTTTGAAAGAACTTACATGACTATTGTATTAACCCCCGAGCGTTGATTACTTATTTATCTATTGAGTCTGGAATGATGATTTATATGCATATGGTTGCTCACTACTCTGCTCGTGCATATGGTTGCTCACTACTCTGCTCGTGCATATGGTTGTTACATCGTTCGCCGAGTCCCGGGCCGGTTATGTCATCGTGCGCACTATGCTATATTCCGGAGTATGATGTGTTATGGTTCGCCGAGCCCCTCGCTAGAGGTCCGGCACCATATATATATTTCGGTGTTATGATGTGTTATGGCGTTATATATGGAGAGATGCCGGGTTACGGAGATATACAATCTTCTGGTGTTATGATGTGTTATGGCGCCAAAGACGGGGTGGCGACCATGTTCCCTGAGCCCCATGCATGATTGTGTTTCAAAAGTAAATACTTTGGTATTTTGGATATTGTACTTATTTACTGTACTTCTTGTTCGGTTATGATCTTGTTCATCGTATTTCATGCTTTGCATACTCGGTACATATTCCACCGACCCCTTTCTTCGGGGCCGCGTTTCATGTACTGCGCAGCGACGCCACTTTGGTGATCCGCCGCCTTAGGACATCTACTCGCGCTATCTTGGAGTGCTCCTTTGTTCCGGAGCCTATATTTTGGTACGGACTCTTCCGTTGTATATGCATATGTCCATTCGGGGTACGGCGGGGCCCCGTCCCGTCACATGATCCGTTGTTACTTTTAGAGGTCCGTAGACATATATGTGGGTTGTGAATATTTTGTTCAGTTGTGTTCGTATGATTTATGTTTTGGGCGGTCCCATTCGCCGTGGCAGCCTTGTCGGCTTGCGTTTGTTTATATTTTGGGACGTTGTGCTTTATGATAGCCTTGCTGGCTTCTGTGATATCTATTTGTATATGCGACACTTGGGAGACGACGTCTGACTTTTGTATGTGTATAAGCTATTTGTATGCTGATTCTGGTTATTGGGTATGTACGAGTGTCCAGCTCGGGCACTAGTCACGGCCTACGGGGTTGGGTCGTGACAAAAGTGGTATCAGAGCGGTTCGTCCTCGGAGTGTCTAAGACCGTGTCTAGTAGAGTCTTGTTTATTCAGAGCGGTTCATCCTCAGAGTGTCTACAGACCGTGTCTAGTGGAGTCTTGTTTATCGGTGTGTTGTGCACCACATCTATAAACAGGAAGCTGCAGGATATTTAGGATGTTACCCTTCTTTCATATCTAAGATCGTGCGATAGAGCCAAGTCATAGGAAATGAGATTCCTTATACTAACCTTTGATTTCAGCAGAAGAACGACATCGATAGAAGAAGGCGATTGACGATATTGGAAGTTACAAAGCACGCAGGTAAGCAAAGGTATGAAAGGTATATGTCGAATAAGGTATTGAAGTACGATCGAAATATAAAGTTAAAAACTGAAAGGGAAAGTAAACAGGAAAGTGTAACAGGTGCAGTTTGAGTTGAACAAGAACATACGAGGTAAGTTCATCATTTTCGTACTGTTGTTGATATTGGGAGCCCTGTGTGGCTGTGATATGACATGATATATACATATATATGTTGGCCCTGTGAGGCATTGTTGGTATTTTTTTTCAAAATTTTCTAAGAAATGCGAGATATGTTTTGAGATAGTAAGAAATATAGAGGAAAAAGAATTGTGACGGATATGAATGTATTGATAAGATTGACCAGAAAGGGTAAAAGGTTAAGAAGTGTTACACTATAAGATTGGTTACGAACAGGATATTATGTGAATATAATAAGGATTGTTGTGAAAATGGGCAAAGCCTAGCGAGGAAGTGACTAAAAGATATGACTTGATCTATGTGACTAAAGTATAAAGGTGAGCTATTGATAAAAAAAAAAGAGGGGATTTATGAAGTTCATCTATAGGGGAAGTTCAGAATAAAGATTATGTGGTAACGGAAATGATAGCGAGCACCAGAGAAGGAGGAGTTAATTGAAAGAAGGAAATGAGAAGAAAGCGAGATAACAGGGTAGCGATAGGTCACGACATGTGTTGTGAGAACGTTTTGGTATCTGTTAAGACTTCAACTCACTCGCATTATGTGATGAAGGTCATGCGGTGAGGTGAACGCTATCATACTAGCATTAAGGCATCGTATTTCATCAGAGTTCCAAGGTTAAGCGTGCTGGAGTGAGAGAAATTTTAGGATGGGTGACCCCCTGGGAAATGTTCCGAAAGTCTTATGAATTCAGACATAAGAAGCAAATGAGCAGCTAGAGTAGCCTAAGATAAATTAGAGTATACAGAGTGGGCGGAAACCTTAAGAGGTCACATAGGACGAGGCAGACTGAACCAGTAAAGAGAAAGAAGGTGCATCACAGCTCTAGAATCAGGGTAAGTTGAATAGCATTTGGAAATATTTTGTAAGCAAGATAGTAGTAGTTATATATATAGAGGGATGCACATGATATCCCATACATGGCTACATCAGCGGATATGTGTATTCCGGCAACCAACGTTGCGGTATATGGAAGGCCTTAGTCGGACAGGGTAACGAAGTCCAAGTGAAAAATAAATGGCACAAATGCTACAAGGCAAGATGATGCTGTTTTCACTACAGGTTAAGCTTGGAAAATTCTAATACAATGATATTTGGAAAAGAAAGAAAGTGAGTATATGGAAGGCAAGGGGGTCAAAATGTCGGAAAAACCGAAAAGAGTAAGAAACATGAGGGAGTAAAGCCTCCAAGAGAGACGACGGGCAAAGCACGGGACTATTTGGATAAAAATTTGAAGGTAGGCGTGTGAAAGGGATAAAGGGTGGTAGTATGGAGCAAAAGAGGAATTTTCCGAAAAGATGATTTAAGAATAGGACGGATTTGCACGTTCAAGTAAAATTTCGCTGCGGATGTGTATTGATTACAGGTAGCTAAATAAGATAACCATAAAGGATAAATATCCCCTCCCGGGATTGATGATTTGTTTGACCGGTTACGGGTGCTAAGTGTTTCTCGAGAAGATGTATGCGGTCGAGCTACCACCAAAAAGTGCGGGTAAGAGAGGCAGATATTCCAAAGACTGCATTCGGGGCCGATATGGGCACTATGAATTTAGAATAATGTCTTTTGGGCTGACCAATGCTCTAGCAGTGTTTATGGATCTGATGAATCGAGTATTCAAGCCGTTCCTAGATATGTTCGTGATTGTATTTATTGATGTTATCCTGGTCTATTCACGCTTAGAAGAAGAGTATGCAGATCACCTGAGGGCGGTACTTGGGGTGCTCCATCACCAGAAATTGTGTGCTAAATTCTCTAAATGTGAATTCTGGTTGACTTCAGTAACATTCTTGGGGCATATTATTGGAGCTGATGGCATCCGGGTGGATACACAGAAGATTGAGGCCGTAAAGAATTGGCCTAGACCTATGATACCTACTGAGGTACGTAGTTTTCTGGGGTTAGCACGGTATTACAGAAGATTTGTGGAGAAGTTTGCTTCGATTTCAGCGCCTTCAACGAGGCTAACTCGAAGGCGACTAAGTTCCGATGGACCGATGCTTGCGACTAAGCTTCCTGAAAGAGAAGTTGACTACGGCTCAGGCCGTACTCTTCCAAGGGACCGGATGGATATGTCATTTATTGTGATGCTTAAATTGTGTTGGGTTAGGTTGTGTATTAACGGCAAGATGGCGAGTTATAGCCTATGCCTCCCGGGTCAAAAGCACGAAAGGAATTATCCTACTCATGATCTGGAGCTAGCAGCGGTAATTCATGCTTTGAATATATGGAGACACTATCTATATGACATTCATGTTTATATTTATACGGATCACAAAAGCCTCCAGTATATCTTTAAGCGAAGGAGAGCCGAATTTGCGGCAGAAGGTGGCTGAGTTCTTGACGAAAGACTATGATGTTGACATTTTATATCATCCGGGAAAGCCAATGTTGTAGCAGATGCACTCAGCTAGCAAGTCTATGGGTAGCTTGACGGACGTGCCATCGAAGAAAAAGAAAGAAATGGTTCGTGAGATTCATCGGCTAGCTAATCTTGAGTCCGTCTAGCCGATTCTGGAGACACGGGGTTTTGTTAGAAGAGTTGCCGAATCTCTATTATGGAAGAGGTAAAGTGACGTCGTATGAGGACCCGTTATGGCACGATACGGAGATGCGCCCTTGAAAAGGAAGACCCCGTTTGAGATTACACACGATGGAGTACTACTACATACGCAAGGCGGATTATGCGTACTCGAGGTTGCAGGATCGCGCGACGGAGGTTATGGGAGAGGCACATTATGCCCGTTATTCTGTTCATCTGGGATCAACAAAGATGTATTATGACCTCAGATGCTTGTACTGGTGGGATGGTATGAGGAGGGACATAGCAGAGTTCGTTGCTCAGTGTCACGACCCGAGCTATGGGCCGCGACGGGTATACGGGGCTAACCACCGAACACCACACACTTCCCTGCTTATCTACTATCATTCATACTATATGCTCATAATCATGTAAAATCGGAATCTTCGAAATACATTAGCTTTATAAACATAAGCTCCTTGCCTATCCAAAATAATATATATACATGCATATACATAAAAGCCATGGGACCGGACTACCCACAATGCGTATCTACGAGCCTCTCCGGAATACTAGACATCGGGACGCGGACAGACCCCGTCGTGCCCCAAAAACATGAATATACAGATATATACCAAAAGAGAATTCTCGTGGCACTTCCGAAAAATGGAGTGCTCTCAAATCGCTAGCTCCTACGAGTCCGGGTCGCCTCTTTTGTCTACAGGCATGAACACGAGCGTCCGAAGGACGTCAGTACGAATATTGACGAGCATGTGAAGCATAAACAATAATGAAACATCAATAAACTGAGGAGGCATAAAAACAAGGAGCAATTTTAACCGATCGAATCATAAGGATGATCATGCATCTTGCCGACTTACTTTCGTGCTCATCACCATATCTCATATACACATAACTGTAATAACTGCCCGACCATATAGGTGCGGTGGAATAATCAATAGTGTTAGCCCGCGTCCAGGCCTCCTGCGTCCAGGAGATTATCTCATGCTGTCCACTAGTGGCGCTGCCCATGCCGTTTGGTCATGGTGTATAATCGCCGCTTTTTGGCGGTGGCTGCCGGCCATATAGGCGCGGTGTGATATCATTATACATTCATTACATCATGCTTATCATAACATGCCCATCAAAATTATGCCTTTCATAACATACTTATCATAATATGTCTTTCATAATATGCGTATCATAACTCATCATAGTATGCTTATCATCATGTACTTATTATATTACATGCATAGAGACTCTTAGCTATTTATACTTGATCGGGGTGACGTAAGGTCGTGGACCCCGATGTCATTATGAGCTTTCTTACGTATTCGCCTCACCTTGAAGGAACAAACATAAGGTGAGTGGACATAATGATCAATACCATTTGATTCATATATATATATCATTAGCTTCTTAGAGCATCATATCAAAGGCTATATAATATTTCTAGACTTTAGCTTACTATCATAGTCATCATATCTCTTATCTCGGATAGCTATTCATGAATGAGGATCTTTACTTTCTTAGAGATACGAATATTCATAATAAAGGAGGAAATTCATGTCATGACCATGCCTTGGAAAGAAAGGACTAGCCTCACATACCTTGCCGCTTTACTATTCTATTGCTCGCTTGCTCCTTAAATGCACTCGTATACCTTCAATGGAATTCGTATCGACATTAGCTATATAATCGGGAAAACATATTCTCTAAGCTATAGAAATTTGGGCAGCATCTCCTTTGTTTATACTACTTTCCGCCACATTCCATATCAACTCCCAACATTCATAATAATCATCACAATATCGCTAACAACAATCGTCATCCATTCATATGATTCGCATTTCATAATTCTATCTCGATTTCCCATAATTATGACTAAAAATCCATCGTCGTATTCTTTCATATACAATACTTATTTCATGTTCTATAAGTCATTTATAACGTATTTATATCATCAACAAAACTCATTCATGATTCAATTCCAACTATGTCTCAATAATAACATTTTTCATCATTGATGACCCATTTTGCTATTCTCTTTTCTACAAGTGAATCTCAATTTATAAATACTTCAAATAGCATGTAAATATCATAAATTTACCTTAGATGTTTTAGGAATAAGCCTTGAATGATAATACACCTCTTTGCAGCAAAACCCTAGTTCTTCCTTCTTGAGATTTCTTGACCTTGATAGCTTTAACGGAGTTTCTTAGGCTTGATTCTCCTCAAATCTTGTTATCAATCCTTGATCTCCTTAGTTTTCTTGTGGATGAAATGTTTGGAAGGTTCTAGAGGTGTGGAGGGGTTGAAGACGTGAATGGAAATGAAATAAATGAAGTGAGATCACATTTAAAGACTTGGAACATCTTCAGTCGTCGGGACTTCCACGGACTGTTCCACGGTCCGTGGAACCCAGTGTTGGTCGTGGTTCACGACCAGCTGACCATCCTTTCTGCTGGCAGTTCCACGAACCGTTTGGAACATTATATGGGCCGTGGAAGTGGTCGTGGAAATCACTGCTTCCGCCAAAGTTGTTCTCGTCGTTTCGTTTGATCTCCAATCCTTATGGAACCTTCTTAGCACTTGTTTACCACTTCATTATAAATCTAGGGGATGTTATAAACTCTTCTCCATAATAACCTTGAGGCATCATTAACTCAATACTCCTAGTTTGCATCCCACACACTAACTTATAACTCGATTCCCTTAACAACTTTCTTTCTTCAAGTCTAATGTCTTTGGAAATCTAATTAGAGTCATCGCATACTATTTCTTGCTTGTCCGTACTTCTTATCCACCATATCTTTCGTGAGTCTATTGACTGTATGCTAAGGGAAAATTTCCGAGGTGTAACAAAACTCACCCCAATTCTAAACCGTGATGCATCTTCTTCCTCTTTACCAGTCTAATCTGCCTCGTTCTATGTGACCCTTAAGGTTCCGAAGCTCCACTCCCGCACACTCTAACTTCCTTTGGATTACTCTAGCTTCTCATTTGCCTCTTTCGTTTGAATTTGTGAGATTTTCGAGAGAAAACTTCCCGGGGGGGTCGCCCCGTCAAAATTTCTCTCGCTCGATGCTTAACCTCGGAACTCGATGAAATATGACGCTCTAACGCTCGTCGATAGTGTTCGCCTCACCGTATGACCCTCGGCGCACGCAACACCGGGTAAGTCGGAGTCTTAACAAATTTCAAAACACTCTCCTGACACAATTACTATTTTACCCTTCTCGATCCTCCGTATTCACTTTTCGTCTATGGATACGATTACCTTTCGTCCTCGACTTCCAGATTCACTATAGTAATGAACACACCTTAATTGCCATGATTTACGAATATTCGACTATCGGCCCTTAAATTCCGGCTTACGACTATTAAATAACAGTTATACAGCGAATACACATATATAGAACAGTTTCCAATAAGTACCGTATGCACATCAGACGAAATTTGTCTCCAACCCGATACGGTGGGCTATAGGGGCGAAGTGTACTCTCCTCGTCATCCCCCCTCGTCCGAATTCGAGGGATATAGGTAGTCCCGGCGACTCTGGTTCTGGAAGATGGCCGGAGATAAGGGGCTAGAATAAGGTGTAACGCTCGGCGATAAGCCGGTCGAACATAGTGCTCCGCCGTAGGAGCGACCCGGCACGATGTCGGGAAGCTCACTCTCCCGTGCCCCCCCGTACGCGGACGGATCCGTATCGTAGCTGCTCTCGGGGTCCTCCTCGGGGGGATCGCGGGATCCTCCGAGGATCGATCTCGATAGAACTTCGGGGCTCTCTCGGGCCCGCCTCCTCTCCTGCGGGGGTCAAAGCACTGCGGGGGATCGTAGCGGGATCTGCGAGGGGTCCGTCTCGATAGAGTAGCGGGGCTCCTCTGCCGGGGCCCGGAACACCGAGGTCTCCGAGGATGCTACTGGGGGCCTTATTAGTACCCCTTGTCGAAAGTGGCCTCTTCGTCTCTGTCGACTGTGCCTACTGCCCGGAATAAGATGTCAGAAGTGGCCTTCCCTAGACTCTGGCTCTATCGCACGATCTAAGAGGAAGAAAGGTCCGCGATTCCTAAATGCCCGCAGCCTCCTCACTGTTTATAAGTGTGGCCGCTTCACGCGTAAACAAGACTCTGCCGGACACGATGCTGTAGACATTCCGAGGACGAACCGCTCTGATACCACTTTTTGTCACGACCCAACCCCGTAGGTCGTGACTAGTGCCCGAGCTGGGCACTCATACGCACCCATTAACCATAATCAGCATACACACAGCTTATACGTGTAGAAAAGTAGAAAGTCGCGTAAAGGCCGCCGCAGATATATATATACATATGTAAACATATTGACGTAAGCCGGTAAGGCTACCAAAACATAAGAACACAACCCGTACAACACACAATTGTACGGGGAACTCGCCCCACAACCCACACGTATATGTCTACGGACCTCTAAGAGTCATAACGAGAACCATATGACGGGACGGGGCCGCCGTGCCGTGAACAAACATATATACAAATAACGAAGTATCGTACCCAAAAGTGTAGGCTCGGATCAAGGGATCTCTCCAAACCGCGGAATGAATGCCTGGAACGATGAATCACAGAACATCTACCGCACCGCGCGGCATGAAACGCGGCCTTCGAAGAAAGGGATCGGTACGGAATATGTGCGAGTATGTAAAAGCGAGAAAGGCGGAAACGGGATCATAAAGTAAAGAGTACGGAAAGTGAATATAATAATGACGAATGCCAAAACGCTTAGCTTTCTTTTAAAATAAAACATTTCTATGTCATATATACGGAAAATCAAACATATCATATGAGCTGACATTAACCGATGTGGGATTCGCCTAACCAGTGCGGAATCTGTCCCACCACTGGGTTTGCCCCACCACCGGTTCCGATACCAACTGACCATAGTCTAGACTATCAAAATCACATGTCATATGCATATCAATTACCTAAATCATATGCGAGTCTGAAAACATATATAATAATCGAATGTCGAATACTTACTTTTGAACACAAATCATGCATATCAAAAACATATATCATACGCGGTCCATAATGGGACACGGCGGACGGAACGTGGTCGCCCCTCCTGCCTTGGGCGCCACAACTCATCATACTTCGGAAGTTTTGTATATCTCCGAACATCTCCTCCGAATCACATCATAATTCAGAACTCATCATACTTCGTATCATATCATGTATCAAAACTCATCATACTTCGGAAACATATCATATCATATCAGAAACTCATCATACTTCGGATGCTCATCATACTTCGGATTGTGCGCACGATAACAACCGGCCCGGGACTCGGCGAAGGAAGTAATAATAATGTGCACGAGCAGAATCGTGGGAATTATATGCAACTTAAAATATTTATAACCATATGCAATGTAAACATTTACAAAGACTTAATAAATTAATCAAAACAAATCATTATTTGCAAATTAGGACAATAGTCCAATCACGTTTCTTCCGAAGGCCACTCGGGCACATATCAAACCGAACCTTAAAGATCATAACTTCATATCGGAATCATATACATAACAATTCTCATTTCAAACTCGTTAAAAGTAACCATACCCGGGGGTTAAAACAATAATCACCCTAAGTCTTTTACGGAAAATCGTTAAATCTAAGCATGGAAAAGTCTCGGGGCCCACGGATAGGTGTCAAACCAAATCCGATCCCGCCTATGAAAGTCGGGGATGTTATACATTAGGGAACCTCCTATGAGTGTTTCGGAGCGATCCGAGCCCGTTTGTGAATGTTACGGACGTTCGTAGTTTCAGATTCGTTTAAGAACAAAATTCTTTTGAAGACAAGACTTTTATGCAACTTTTAAAATATAGTCATACGAAAGACATAAGAACCATAATTCGACTACATTAAGAATACGAATATCAAGAGGAAGCCAAGGGTCATGGACAAGCTCGGATCACTAGAGTAGGATTTCCTCGAGAATCGTGTCATAGCTTATTTACTCTAAGACATGCCAAAGAAAGAAAGAGTAGCTTTACATACCTCGCTTGCTTCCTTAGCTAATCCAAACTCAGGCCTCGGCTCCCCAAGGTATACACAACGTCAATAAGTATCAACCATTAGCTAATAAGCATTTAGAGATTCACTTCCAAACTATTACTCAATTCTACAGGAATTTGGGCAGCACCTCCCCTGTAAATACCACAACCCCGAGAATTCAACTCGGCCAATTTGTCAACAACAATACCAACAACCATTTTAATAACCTTCAAACACACTTTAAACAATTCGCATGGCATTCAAATGGCCAAACCAACTTGGCCGAAACTTTCGAATTTCCATAGGGACGACATCGACACGTTTCTTCCTTCCAAATTCATCAACTACACTAACAACTCACACATTGACAACATTATTTCCATAAATTCAAGAAACCATATTAAGGTCACATTAATTCTCAATTCAGCCCACACGGTTTTGATCTTCAACTTGGATCATTAAACTTCATTTTACCTCATAGAATTCATAACGACGACAACCAAAATACTAGATAACATTAGTTTATTTCTTGCATACCAAACAGCCCCTAATCACGGCCCAACACCAACACATATAATCTCATGAGTTTCATTCATTTTCTACACATTACAACAACACACAAACATGCTAAATTCAATTAATTAATCACTCCTCTACACACAACACATATCACACGACACACACATACACACACACGGCTACACTTCAACCTCCTTATTTTCATGAATTTCATTCATTTTCACCTACTACAACATGCACAACCATCCATAACATATAAAAATAAGATTGAATCATACCTCTTTTACTTAGTTCTTCAGTTGGCTATGCTTGGCACCTTGAATCAACGCTTGTTCTTACTACTCCAACGACTCCACCACATTGTTATGCTTCTAAGGAGTAGAACTGCTAGAGAAAATTATTTTTCTTGATCACTCTTTCTTGCTCTCTCTCGGTTAAGCTTGGGCCGAATGGCTCTTCAAGTTTTCTCTCTCACTTTCTTGAAATTTCTAGAGGTAAGAATGATGGAAATGTGATGAATTTGTCATCTTAACACTACATATATTAAACATCCATGTGGCCATGGCCCACACCCCTCATAATGGCCACACGGCCTCATTTTTCATGAAATTTTCAACTTTCAAAAATTAACTTTTGGCCCCCAAATTTTTCATGAGATATCTAACTTTCCATAATCCACTTTTAATCCCTAATTCCATAATATCTCATGCCAATGAAATCATGGGCAACTTCTGCCTTGAAATATATCGTGGTTAAAAATCTCGACTTCGTGTCCCAAACTAGTCTTGTCCCTAACTTTTCGCAATTAACTCGGAATGTCCCGACGTACAAAAATGCGGGATATAACATCCTTCCCCCCTTTAGAACATTCGTCCTCGAATGTTCAACTAATCTTACGAGGTCTTATAAAAGATCTCGGGGGCCTTTATTACTATAGTTTGCGATCTCAACTACCACTTTGTCCTTCTTCTCCATTTTCTCTTCAGCTGTTCAAGTCCTCACTTCTCCGTTATTACTCTGCCATAGTACCTTAACACACGCCACATCTTCGGTACGCAACCTGCTTACCCTACGAACAATACAATAAAGTCCAATACATTTCGGGTTAAACTTTTCCTTTTATCGAATTTTGTTACGCTTTTCATGGTTAATGTCTTCAAGCATTTCCACTTGTGAGATTCACTCTCTCTTAGTAGCCCGCTAGTTCCGATCGCCTTGCTTATTTCATCTTATAATCCCTTTTTTTCTCAGCTTGTAGCATTCTAGGCACATCATCTCGTGTTACTTCTTTATCTCTAATTCAAACCTACTCGTTACCTCTTTGCCCGGTCTTGCTCCAACCTTATCCTACACCCGATGTTCTCATCCCTACGTGAATACGCGAAGGTGCCCAAATTAGCCCAAGATATCTCTTAACGTCGCTTTACTAACCCTTATGTCCTACCTTGTCTTCCCTTTTCCTAGTTCACTCTGCCCCACATACTCCTTCCGTACTAACGTTTGCTAGCGACTCGTCTTTCACGCTCCTTTCCCTTCCTTTTTTTACTTTTTACTTTAGGGCTTACTATCATTGGCGAACAATTCCGTTGCCTACATCTTAACCTCTAATCCTGCACCATGGCGTTATCTTTCGCAATGCCTCCGTAAGTTGCTTGTCCCTTTCCTTTATCGTATTCATTCTTTCCTGTAAGCATTCACCTTCTAAGGTCATATCATTTAGGATCTTCCGCGATTACTTCCCGATACTATCTCGATTACCCTCCTAACTTCCACCTCTTTTGCCAGCTTTCGGATCTTATTGACTCGCCTCGGCTGGGAGCTTACCCGTAGCCCCAGCGTCCTATCTAGAATATCGCAGTGTCGATTGCCTCCATTTTACATTTGCACGCTTCGCACTCACTTCCGCCCTTTAGGGGTGTACTTATACTATTACTCGATTATACTTTGCCCTATGTCTATATTCCCAATTCAGTCCGGCAGTATTTTGATTCTGACATTTTGATTCTTTGACCTCCCATCTACTCATTTTCTTCCCTTTCCACATATCGTTGCATTCGAACTTTCCAGACTTAACCTGTGGTCAAAACAACATTAGCTTGCCTTGTAACATTTGTGCCATCTATGTACTGTTTCTCACTTAAGCTTCATTACACTGTCCACTTAATGCCTTTTCCATATCGCCCCGCTGGTTGCCGGGATGCACATATCCTCCAATATGACCATATGTGGGACACTACACGCACACGTAGACACATAGTTGCTACCGTCTCACTTACCAAATATCTCCAAACACCGTTCAAACTCACCCCAATTCTAAACCGTGATGCATCTTCTTCCTCTTTACCAGTCCTAATCCGCCTCGTTCTCTATGTGACCACTTAAGGTTCCGCCCATTCAAGACACTCTAAACTTCCTTGGATTACTCTAGCTTCTCATTTGCCTCTTTCGTTTGAATTTGTGAGATTTTCGCAAACTTCCCCTGGGTCTGCCCCATCAAATTTCTCTCGCTCCGGCAAAGACGCTTAACCTCGGAACTCCGATGAAATATGACGCTCCTAACGCTCGTCCGATGGTGTTCGCCTCACCGTATGACCCTCAAAGACACAACCCGGAGTAAGTCGAGTCTTAACAAATTTCAAAAACACTTTCTGCGACACAATTACTATTTTACCCTTCTCGATCCTCCGTATTCACTTTTTGTCTATGGATACGATTACCTTCCGTCCTCGACTTCCAGATTCACTATAGTAATGAACACACCTTAATCGCCATGACTTACGAATGTTCGACTATCGGCCCTTAAATTTCTGCTTACGGCTATTAAATAACAATCATACAGCGAATACACATATATAGAACAATTTCCAATAAGTACTCGTATACACATGTAGACGATCCGTCTCCAACGATCCGGTGGGCTATGGGGACGAAGTGTACTCCCTCCTCATCCCCCTCGTCCGAATCCGCGGATAGGTAGTCCCGGCGACTCCTGGTTCACCCATGGCCGTGATAAGGGGGCTAGAATAAGGTGTAACGCTCACCGAGGAAGCTGGCCGAACATAGTGCTCCACCATAGGGTACCGACCGGCACGATGTCGGGAAGCTCCTCTCCGGTGCCCCCGCCCCATACGCGGACGGATCCGTGTCGTAGTCGCTCTCCTGCGGGGGTCCTCTCGCGTCGGGGGTCGCGGACTCGAGAATCGTCGCAGATCCTCCGAGGGATCGGGCTCGATAAAACCGGCCTCCTCCTCTCGGGCCCCACCTCCTCTCTCGGGGGTCAAACACTCGGGGGATAGTAGCGGGATCCTACGAGGGTCCGTCTCGACAGAGTAATGGCGGGTGGCTCCCTCCACCGGGCCCCGGGCACTCGAGGTCCCGAGGATACTGCGGGGCCTTATTAAGACTTCGGTAGAGAGTTTCAGCCTCTTCATCTCCTCGTCAACCCGTACCTACCTGAAGAGGTATCGAAGTGGCCTTCCCCAACTGCGGCTCATCGCACGATCTAAGACGGAAGGAAAGGTCACCGATTCCTAAATGCCCCGTTGTACCTCCCCTCGTTTATAAGTGTGGCGGCTCACACCATAAACAAGACTGCGCGGACACCGTCCGTAGACACCCGAGGACGAACCGCTTGCGACATTTTTTTTTGTCACGACCCAACCCCCGTAGGTCGTGACTAGTGCTCCGAGCCGGGCACTCATACGCACCCATTAACCATAATCGACATACACACAAATTTTATACGTGTAGAAAAGTAGTAAGTCGCCTAAAAGCCGCAGCAGATATATATATATACATATGTAAACATATTGACGTAAGCCGGTAAGGCTACCAAAACATAAGAACACAACCCATACAAATACAACTGTACAGAACTCGCCCACAACCCACACGTATATGTCTACGGACCCCAAGAGTCATACAACCATATGACGGGACGGGGCCCGTGCCGTGAACAAACATATATACAAATAACGAAGTATCTGCCAAAAGTGTAGCTCGGATCAAGGAGCTCTCCAAACCGCGGAATGGATTTAGCCGATGAATCACCGAACGTCTACTCCGTACCGCGCGGCACGAAACGCGGCCCCAGAAGAAAGGGGGGTCGATTTTAATACGTGCGAGTATGTAAAGCAAAGAAAGGCGAAGATTAGATCATAACCGAAGTAAAGAGTACGGAAAGTGAATATAATAGCCAGAATGCCAAAACGCTTAGCTTTCTTTTAAAATAAAACATTTCTATGTCATATATACGGAAAATCAAACATATCATGAAAGCCTATTATTAACCGACGCGGGATTCGCCTAACCAAAGATGTGGAATGTTTCGTCCCACCATGGGTTTGCCCCACCACCGGTTCCGATACCAACTGACCATAGTCTAGACTATCAAAATCACATGTCATATGCATATCAATTACCGGAAATCATATGCGAGTTACCGAAAACATATATAATAATCAGAATGTCAGAATACTTACTTCTGAACACAAATCATGCATATCAAAAACATATATCATACGCGGTCCATAATGGGACCCGGCGGACGCAACGTGGTCGCCCTCCGCCCCAGGCGCCACAACTCATCATACCCGGAAGTTTGTATATCTCGAACATCTCCCTCAGAATACATCATAATTCGGGACTCATCATACTTCGTATCATATCATGTATCAAAACTCATCATACTTCGGAAACATATCATATCATATCGAAAACTCATCGTACTTCGGATGCTCATACTTCGGATTGTCAAGACGATAACAACGGCCGGGACTCGGCGAAGGAAGTAATAATGTGCACGAGCGAGAATCGTGAATTTATACAACTTAAAATATTTATAACCATATGCAATGTAAACATTTACAAAGACTTAATAAATTAATCAAAACAAATCATTATTTGCAAATTAGGAAAATAGTCCAATCACGTTTCTTCCGAAGGCCACTTCGGGCACATATCAAAGAACCTTAAAGATCATAACTCATACTCAATCATATACATAACAATTCTCATTTCAAACTCGTTAAAAGTAACCATGCCCTGGTTAAAACAATAATCACCCTAAGTCTTTTACGTAAAATCGTTAAATCTAAGCATGGAAAAAGTCTCGGGGCCCGCGGATAGGTGTCAAACCAAATCGATCCACACTTTATGAAGGTCGGGGAAAACTTTATACATTAGGGAACCTCAGAGTGTTTCGGAGACGTCCGTTTGTGGAATTACGGACGTTCGTAGTTTCGTATTCGTTTTAAGAACAAAATTCTTGAAACAAGACTTTTATGCAACTTTTAAAATATAATTAAATGCGAAAGACATAAGAACCATAATTCGACTACATTAAGAATACGAATATCAAGAGGAAGCCAAGGGTCATGGACAAGCTCGGATCACCAGAGTAGGATTTCCTCGAGAATCGTGTCATAGCTTATTTACTCTAAGACATGCCAAAGAAAGAAAGAGTAGCTTTACATACCTCGCTTGCTTCCTTAGCTAATCCAAACTCAGCCTCGGCTCCCAAGGTATACACAACGTCAATAAGTATCAACCATTAGCTAATAAGCATTTAGAGATTCAACTTCCAAACTATTACTCAATTCTACAGAATTACAGGCGGACCTCCCTATTAAATACACCCCGAGAATTCAACTCGGCCAATTTGTCAACAACAATACCAACAACCATTTTAATAACCTTCAAACACACTTTAAACAATTCGCACAACATTCCAAATGGCCAAACCAACTTGGCCGAAACTTTCGAATTTCCATAGGGACGACATCAACACGTTTCTTCCTTCCAAATTCATCAACTACACTAACAACTCACACATTGACAACATTATTTCCATAAATTCAAGAAACCATATTAAGGTCACATTAATTCTCAATTCAGCCCACACGGTTTTGATCTTCAACTTGGATCATTAAACTTCATTTTACCTCATAGAATTCATGTAACGACGACAACCAAAATACTAGATAACATTAGTTTATTTCTTGCATACCAAAAACGGCCCTAATCACGGCCCAACACCAACACATATAATCTCATGAGTTTCATTCATTTTCTACACATTACAACAACACACAAACATGCTAAATTCAATTAATTAATCACTCCTCCTACACAACACATATCACACGGCCACACACATACACACACACGGCTACACTTCAACCTCCTTATTTTCATGAATTTCATTCATTTTCACCTACTACAACATGCACAACCATCCATAACATATAAAAATAAGATTGAATCATACCTCTTTTACTTAGTTCTTCAAGTTGGCTATGCTTGGCACCTTGAATCAACGCTTGTTCTTACTACTCCAACGACTCCACCACATTGTTATGCACCTTCTAAGGAGTAGAACTGCTAGAGAAAATTATTTTTCTTGATCACTCTTTCTTGCTCTCTCTCGGTTAAGCTTGGGCCGAATGGCTCTTCAAGTTTTCTCTCTTACTTTCTTGAAATTTCTAGAGGTAAGAATGATGGAAATGTGATGAATTTGTCATCTTAACACTACATATATTAAACATCCATGTGGCCATGGCCCACACCTCATGTGGCCGGCCACATGGCCTCATTTTTCATGAAATTTTCAACTTTCAAAAATTAACTTTTGGCCCCCAAATTTTTCATGAGATATCTAACTTTCCATAATCCACTTTTAATCCCTAATTCCATAATATCTCATGCCAATGAAATCATTGGGCAACACGCTCGAAATATATCGTGGTTAAAAATCTCGACTTCGTGTCCCAAACTAGTCTTGTCCCTAACTTTTCGCAATTAACTCGGAATGTCCCGACGTACAAAAATGCGGGATATAACATCCTTCCCCCCGGATATAACATACAAAACTGCTCTGATACCACTTTGTCACACCCTAGTTTCCGATAGGGTATGATGGGCACCCGACCCTTACTTAGGACCGAGCGAACCCGCAGACTCTCATAACCATACTTGGGCCCACAAAGCATAACATACGCACGTAATGAAAATTTTTCAGAAAACAAACATGCCTTTCGTTTTTTTTTTCAAACCAAATGAAATCTGCAATATAAGGCATATACGCATTTCGCTTATATAGCCGCTTGCCAAACACATCGGTAACATAATACATACAAACACACCGCTTACGTAGCCGCTTACAAACACCCGACATATCATACACTCGACACTTGTCTCGCAAAGTCTCTATCATAACTTCGAACACCATACAAAGCTACGACTCGGCGGCAGACTCGGAGGAAATGGAGCTCGCCAATCCAACTCGGAGCATCTTCTCGCTAGCATCACCGACTCATCCGCGGGTACCGCGTGGCATGAAACGCAGCCCCCGAAGAAAGGGGGTCGGTACGAAATATGTGCGAGCATGTAAAGCATAGCATACATCAAACGAGGTCATAACTAAAGTAGGAAGTACAAAAAGTGAAGTCGTAATAACACAACTATCTAAGTACTTACATCCGACACACAAATCATGCATACTCATACCGAACGCATCGTAATCTGTCATATGGAATGACAAAGAACCGATGTGGGATCCGCCTCATCATCGGTGATCAAACTCATCATCGGAGAACAAACTCATCACACATCATCACATATCAAATGCGGTCCATAGGACCGGCGGACGAACGTGGTCGCCACCCTATCTGGCGCCACAACACAAACATAACCCGAGAAGATTTCAAATCTCCGTATCCCCGAACACAACACATCATCACAACACATCATAAGCCATATCACAAAGATAACTCCATAAACGGAACCCGGCCCTATGGCGAGGTCTCGGGAACCGTAACACAAAGATAACCAGAATATATCATAGTGCGATCATATATACGGCCGGGATCCGGTGAAAGAGGTAACACAGAACGCACGAACAGATCGTAAGTAACCACACGCACATCCGACATCATCACAGACTCAATCGAATGATCAAAACGAACCCTCTTTTTGAAAATCCAAAACCATAGTCAAATCAAGTTTTATTCCGAATTTCGCTCGGGAACATGTCAAACCGAATTTTAGAAACCACAATTATGTATCAAAATCATGGGCATAAAATCCTTATTTCTAACTCGACAGAAAAATAAATAATCATAGTGAAGAAAATATTAATTTTTTCGAAAAATCCATAAAGGTAGCATAGAAGGGCCGCGGGCCCCACGGACGGGTGCCGACCCCCGTCCGAGCCCGACTACGAGGGATAGGGGAGAGTGATGCCTTATGAACTTACATATTATGTTTTGGGGCGTTTCGAGGTCGTATGCAAAAGTTACGGACGTTTGAAGTTTCGGAGTCGTTTAGGCATATATCTCTTTTGAAAACGAAACTCTTTTAAAACCAAATTCTTTCGAAAACATAACTCTTTTGCAACCTTAGAAATTTAATCCTACAAAAGACGTGAGGATCGTAACTCGACTGCATTAAGGACACGAATAATAAGAAACGTATAAAAATCGCTTACGCAACACTTCAAACTCAATCATATCCAAGACATACGGAACATACCAAGGATGCCAACATCAAGCAAATACGAATCACAAACCTACTCAAAATTTACGAATGGAGTTACCCAAGGCACAAATCATGTCATACCTTAACCCGTCTAAGACATGCCAAAAGAAAAGAAGGGTAAGCTTCACATACGGTTTGCTTCTAGGCTAATCCAAACTCAACCTCGTCTTCTCAAAATCTACAATAACATCGATAGGCATCGAACATTAGTCATACGTGCTAAAGAATCCAATTCCAAACCATTACTTTTTCTACGAATTTTGGGCGGCACTTCCCCCATAACTTGGACGCCTCGAGAATTTAACTCGGCCAAATCTTCAACAACAATACCAACAAACCACTCCAACAACATCCACAAGCAATTCCAAGCACATTCTAACATTAATAAATCTTTTCTATGTAACTCGACAACATTCGGGCATATTCAATTCGACTTCACATATTCAAACTAGTATCAAAGATTGCATATTCAAATACCAATCCATAATCATTCCAACACGGTTCAAGAACATTTCCAACAATCCGCACAATATTCAAAACAACCCAACCAAAATATAAGGCAACCCGAAACCTTCCAAATCAAGGAAATATCAACAACGCATTTCTTTTCTTCCAAATTCATAAACCATACTAACAATCTATACTTTAACAACATTAATTTTACAAATACATGAAACTACACTAAATTCACATTATCTTCAAATCAGCCCATAATGTTCTCTACTTCAAATTGGATCATTAAATCATCATTTTCACCATAAAATCCATACAACAACCAAGTTACACTAAATAAAATTTGTTCATTCTTTGACAAACAACACCACCCATATTCGGCCATCCCAACCAACCTACAACTTTCATGAACTTCATTACTTTTCCATACATTACAACAACAACTAACGCACTACATAGAATTAATCCACTTTCTTTCCATGCAACATAACACCCACGACTAACCATGCAAACCCACGGCACACACACATGCACATACATATTTCTTGGGTTCCATTCATTTCCACATACTATAACACTTCACAAATCATCCATAACCATGAAAAGAACATAAAATTCTTACCTTTCTCCAATAAATTCCCCTTGCCACCAAAGATAGTTTCTTACCAAAATAATTATACCACTTCCGTAGAGAATCTCGAACTTGACAAGAATTCAAGAGAATTATGATTCTTGAAATCAAGTTGAAGGCTTGGGAATTTTTTTCCCCTTTTTTTTGCGAATTTTTTCGGAAATTTTGGAGCTTTGGTTGAAAAAAAAATGAGAATTTTATCTTAAAACGGATTTCTTGAAGTCGGTTTTTTACCGTAGCTACAATCTTGTAGCGTGCTAGCGAAAGACCGTAGCGTGTCGTAGCGGCATCCGCGTGAAAGCTATTTCTGCGTCGACGATTTCAGTTTGTAACGTCTATAATTCTCTACTCCGATGTCCTATCAATGAACGGTTTGTTGCATTACAAACTAGACTCGACGAACTTCATTTTAGGACTTTGAACCACCTTAAAACTCCACATATACTATGAGATATGCGCCTCCAAAGTTAACTAAAATACGTCCGCGTTTCTCAAATTTTCGTCGAACTTATTTTCTTCAATTTGCTCAATCCGAAATATTCCGAAATTCTCCATACATGATATTTATCACTTATTACACTAATAATGGCCATGTTCCCGTGTTTCAAAATATTCTTTCCCGATTACGACTTACGAATCGTAATTAACCCTTTTTTCTTCGTTGTTACGTACTTTCCATGGCTTGTGCCTTTCAAAACATCTCATTACTACGATGAGGTACACGTCAAACTCATGCTCTGAAAACGCGGGGTATAACACTAACTAGCATGGAGTAGTTGTTGGAGCGAGAAAATCGTTCGTTGGTGTCATATGGGATTTTATTGGCCGTGTGGAAGACTCAATGGAGGAGGTAAGATTTAACTTTACTTACATGGTTTCATAGGTGATTGTAGATGTTGTAGTGTGTACAAATGGATGACAACCATGAAAACATGGATAATGAAGTTGAATCATGGATGTTGGATTGTGTATGTGACTATGCTAAGTGTGTATGAGTGGTGAGTTAGTTGTATTTGATATGTCTTTGTGTTATATATATTGTATAGAAAGGAATGAAGAATTCATGAGAATATACATATAGTTGTGGTGGCCGAATGGAGTAGTATGAAATGGAAGTAATGAATTAATGTTATGTAGTGTGTTGCTTGTTGTTGTTATGTGTAGAAAATGAAGGGAAACTACATGAAGGTGAGTGTGAGGTGGCATGGCCGAATAGGGTTTCATGCCATAGTGTTGATGGAATAAATTGAGTTTACTTGATATTGTGTTTCTGTGTTGTTGTGAATTTTATGATGAAAATGAATGTTTCATGTGTGCAAATTGAAGATAAGATGGTTGTGGGCTGATTTGGGACGTTATGTGATTTCAATATGCTTTCTTGAATTCATGGAAGTAATGTTATAAATGTGTGGAATTGTCGATATAGTTTATGAGTTTGAAAGAAAGAATTAAGTCGTTATTGTTTTTGTTGAAATCGGAAGGTGTTGGATGAAGTAGTATGTAGATTAAGTTGTTGGAACGTTATGTAAATTGAATCGAAATGAATGGAATATGAATTGAATGTTGTTTGTAAGATTGTTGGCATAGTTGTTGACATTGTGGCCGAGTTCCATTCTCGGGTTGTTGTTGATTGAAATCGGCAAGTTAAACTTGGTGGCATGGTATATTTACGGGGAAATCTGCCAAAATTTTGGTAGCCAAGTTCATTAAGAATCCAACTCAAAAGGGCTTCTAATCAAGGTTTGGTAAACATGACCAAATTGTGGATTTTGGAGAGTTTGCAACGTGGATTTGGAATAGCGAAGGAGCGAAAAGAGGTATGTAAGACTTCACTTTCTTTCTTTGGCATGTCGTAGATGTAGTAGGCTTGATATATGGGTCTCGGGGACGATCCTTCCTAGAAATCCAAGATTGAAACTAGTTACTATTCATTCGGTGGAATTGAATTAGAAATTGTGCAAAATGTAAGAAAAACCTCCTAGACCTTTAGAACTTGCAAAAATAAGACCCAACTACCTAAAACCCTCCTAAGTAATGTCATGAAACGTATTACACGTCAGCTGTGTCTGCCCTCATTTGACCCGAGGTGGGCCATTGTTTCCGGATTTTCTCCTTATTGTTCCGCTTGACTTACTTTGAAGTGAATCCAAAGTAACCTTTGATCCTTATTCGTTATCAACCGACTAATCTTGTACCTATCCCGATGAGAATACTTCTGTGGCAATAATGATAACAATGATGTAGAAAAGAGAATAAGCCTACGACAAGTAAGACCAAAATGATTCCATGACCAAGATTTCTAAGCAAAGGATTCAATGTGAATACGAAGGTGACAAACTAGTTCTTGACCCTTATCTCCATTCTTAGCTATGACCCTATGTCCTATGGATTTCAAAGTCTATGAATTGATGTCTACGATGCCCATGATACCATACTATGTTTTCTCCTAGTACTATTCTTTGTTGGTAGTCTCGCCTTAAAATACTCGTCCTTCAAGGTGAGACAAAGCGATCCCGGTTAATCCATAATGTAATCGGAGGTCACCGACCTTACGTCACTCCGATAGACACATGACCTTCCTTGGGCTCCCATGCATGCTGTTATTATGATAATGTATATAATACTTGATATTGATGAATATATATGTGTGCATTGTGTGTGGGGAATGGGGAGGGCAAGCGTGTCCCACGATTCGGCTTATCATCCGGACGCGGGATGCCGGACGCGGGGATTTATGGGAGAGCGCGTACGGCGTCGTTACTTGATATTTGATATTCGATATATATATCTATAATATGATATATTTGGGACTTGTTGGGGAAGGGGGTGGGAGAGCCGATGAATTCGGCGTACGTGAATGTAAGCAAAAAGTACCGTTTTCCGAAAAGTAAGCTTGTTTTCTATGTACAAGAATAAGAAATACCGTGTTCAAAAAAAAAAAAAAAGAAGCTAGGCTGCATGGTATCCGCCCTCGGCGGCACGCATATACAGTTTCGTACGACTTTATGGCATACGCTTTATATTTCCGTACGTGTCAGTCCGTCTATGTACGGGTTATCCTGCGATCTCATTACGGATTTCATAATCCCATGATATTGTTGTTCATACTTATGTTCTGTTCGTGTGTATTCATGTCTTACATACTCGGTACATTGCTCGTACCGACCCCTCTTCTTCGGGCCGCGATCATGCCGCGCGAGTACACCAGACGGAATGAAGCTAATATAGAAGATGTTCCGGCGAAGTTGGCAAGCTCCATTTGGCCCCGGAGTGTAGCAGTCGGTACACGTGCAGGATTTGGTACGATTAGAGACTTTGCGTACGCAGTCGTGGGTTTCAGAGTCGGTTGTACTACGATACAAGTTACGATAGTTACATATTTTATTTGATTCCAAAGTAACAAAAGAATATTTCCGCCGCCTCGTTATGTACATTTGACGTAGAGATTTCAAAAAAAAATCTGTACGTAGAAAGAGTCAGTGGGTTCGCTCGGCTCGATTCTACGGTCGGTACCCATCACACTAGTGAGATCGGGGTGTGACATCTAACTTTCCATAATCACTTTTAATCTAATTCCATAATATCTCATGTAATGAAATCATGAGACAACAAAAATATATCGTGGTTAAAAATCTGGAAGCCGTGTGTCCCAAACTAGTCTTGTCCCTAACTTTTCGCAATTAACTCGGAATGTCCCGACGTACAAAAATGCGGGATATAACGACCTTGATACGCTCCACAAGCCATGATTCTTATAACGTGTAATGACTTTAGCTTCCATGTCGGGCCGGTTGAGGTTTGATCATCCGTGGGGCCCGGATTTACCTTTATGCACGGTTCTAACGACTTGTTTTTAATAGAACATAGCATGATTTCCGTTTTGACTCTCGAGCGTCGACTACTTACTTATTCATTGAGTCTATAATGATGATTTATGTGCATATGATTTCTCGCTCTGCGCTCGTGCCGGCCTCAATGTATCACTTCACGTGCCGTCCCGGACGGAAATGTATTCGTACGATTCCATTGCATTGTTCCGCAACGTCCCTCACTAGAGGGCCGGGGCACGTTATATGATATGATGATGTGGGGGAGGCGGCCAGGATAGCATATGATGACTTCATTCACCGAGTCCCTCACTAGAGGGCCGGGTACGGTATATATATATGTATATGTATATATGCATGCATACATGATGATGATATGATTTTGTTTACCGCGTCCCTCGTTGGGGCCGGGAGCTGCTATATGAAACACTTTATACATGTATACTATGATTTTATACGGGTCCCTGGACTAGAGGGGCGAGACACGCTATATGTTTTTACGATGATTTTTATGACATTGACATGTCCATATATGTTTTCAAAACAAGTCTTATGATTTTCTATACTCTTTAGCCAGTATGATCCCGCTTACTGTATTTCATGCTTTACATGCTTAGTACATATTCAAATGTGACCCCGCTTTCTTCGGGGGAAGTTTCGTTTATATGCGCGCGGTACGCACGGATAGCTAGAAGATATTAGTATAAGATGTTCCGGCGGGATTAGCGACTCCATTTTCTCGAGTGCTACCGAGTCAAAATATTATGTTATGGTATCATGTTCAATGTTAGAGACTTTGCGAACGGTGTCATGTATATGTATGTCGATGACGTAAGCGGCTCCAATAAAGCGATGTGTTGTTATGTGTTGTGTTACGAGTTTCGTATGTATCTGATTTTAACAACGAGAAGAACGGAAAGCATATTTTTTTAAAAGCTCACATTATGTTTTCATTTGCGACTTACGAGTCCGGTAAGATTATGAATGTTACGAGAGTCGGCGGGTTCGCTCGGCCCTAAGTAAGGGTCGAAAGGTGCCCATCAGCATACTATAAAGTTAGGGTGTGACAAATTGGTATCGACGTTCGTCTGGGGTTGTACGCAAAAGTCGTGTCCGATGAGTCTGTTTATGGTGTGGCCGTACATTTATAAACGAGGAGGCTACGAGGCATCTAGGGTGGTACTCTTCTTTCACTTCTTAGATCGTGCCATAGAGCCAAATCATAGGAAATGAGATATCTTATGCTAACCTTTGGTTTCAACGGAAAGAATAAGTCGCTTGAGGAGAAAGTGATTAGCGGTATTGGAAACTATAAGGCACACGGTTAAGCAAAGGCATCAAAGATATGTATGGGTAAGATAACAAAGTACGATTGAAACACAAGTTGAAGATTAAAAAGGGGAAAAT
>NW_026727455.1:0-2500 GCF_029784015.1 Lycium ferocissimum
CCTTTGGGGGGGCCCGCGTTTCATCCCGCGCGGTAGGCGCCGTTTGGGGAAAGCCCCCTTTTTTAGGCTTTTCCTTTTTGGGAGTCCCCCGACCCGGAGCTCATATTTGGGTATATATTTTTTCATGTCTATTCCGAAATTTTTGTTCCGGGACGGGGGGCCCGTCTCTATATGTTCGTATGTTCTTTTAAATAGAGCCTGTATTTTTGTGGGTCAGGGGTCCGGTTCGTTCGTAGGGTTTTTCCTTTTTGCGCCCTTTCCCGGCCCGTATGCTACCGGCCCCGATAGGGCCCCAACCCTTTTTGTAGTAGGTGTGTCCGGGGTGCATTCCCCCGGTTCGTTTTCCGATCCTTTGACTCCCCCCGGCGCCCGCTTGGACGTACTTTTTTTGTATTTGTATGACGTTTGCTTTTTGGTTCAATAGTGTCTGTTAAAGGGGGAAATCCCTTTTGATCGACGATTTTTTTTTGGGGTTTGTTGGGGTGCCTGGAGACCCCCCCAATACGCCCCGGGGGGCCGGGTCGTTAAGGGGAACATTCGTCCTCGAATTTTAAGTCATCCGGTTTTTTGGGAAAAATTTCCCCGAGTTTCCCCGTAATATGGCACTCCGTCCCTCCAACCCCTAATATCATTTTTTGGGGGGGGCCGCTAATAGCAATATAAACGGCCCCACCGATTTCGAGGGATACAAAAAGCATACATACCTTATCATTGGCGTTTTTAGTTTTCCGGGGAAATAAATGTGGATATGTTTTTCCCATCTTCTTTTCCCCTTCCCAAGTCATCTCTTCCCTATTATTTTTTCCATGGGACTTTTTTTTGGTTATTTCCTTTTTTTAAGCCTTCGTACTTTTGTCAAAAAGGGGAATAGGAAACCTTTTCATAAGCAAACCTTTTGTGATCCAACATCATCTATTCACGATCTTTGTGGGATCCCCCACACTTTAGGGAACATCGAAACATAAAATTTTTGGATGAACTAATTAATGGGAAGGGGCATTTAATTCATATTCTTGACCCACCTTGGGAGATTTTTAAATGTACCGGGGACTTAGCTTTCCTTTTTTGGGGGCCAAAATCACCCCCTTTTCACCCCGGTGATACTTTCAAAAACCCCGGGCCTTGACAAAATTTAAATCTGGGTTTGGCGGTTTATCCGCATATGACTTTTGGCGATTTTAAAATTTGTCAATAATCGATCTCGTATCACCTTGACTTTTTTTTGAAATCAACGGGGCCCTTTTAAACTGATTTTGACATAAAACCCATCCTTTGGGGATCTACATTTCCTTCCCCTATAGAACCATGGAGCCATTTGAACCGGAATGGTAAAAAATTGTTGTAGGCAAATTCAATTAGGGGTAAGTGGTCATCCCTTACTACCGAAAAAAAATAAAAACCCGTAGCATATCCTCCAAAGGTTTTGTATAGTCGCAACTTGTCTTTTTCCGGGTGAAAGGCCCGGGCTTAGGGCCCTTTTTTAATTTCCCGGGGCCCTTTTTAAAGGATTTCCAAAACTTATTGAACTGCTCCTTCCTTGTGATGATGATATTGGAATTCCAAAACCTTACAATCTCCTTAAGATATAACCTTGCATAATCCCCAAAGGTGGGATTTGGGGGGAAAATGGGGGCTTTCCCTTTTTTAATCTATCCACAAACACCCATATAGAATCTCTTGCCTTTGAGAGCGGGGGAATCCTATAATAAAATCCCCCTTTTATCAACCCCCTTTTCCCGTAGGGAAATTCCCATCGCCCGCAATAATCCTCCGGCTTTTTTATGTTCTACCTTTACTTTCCCACAATACATTTGGCTACAAATTCCCTTTTTTTCTTTTATGCCATCCCCCCAATTTCATCAATTTAAGATCATTTTTACATCTTTGTTTTTTCAGGGGTGAATAGAATCGGGGGAAGAGCTTCCTAGAATTCGGCGTAGGGTTCCCCCCACGACCCAACCCCGTAGGCGTGACTAGTGCCCAAACCCCCACTCGTACCCTTTTCTAATCATAACCCACTCATAGTAACTTATTAGGAACATATATATAAAACATACACGGGGCGCATATACTACCTATATATATATATTAAAATCATACTATAATCCGGGAAAGTGCGAACACAAATATAACCAACAAAAAATTTCCCCCCCCGTACAGTCTCGGGGTCTAAGATAATAACAATCATAATGACGGGATTTCCCCCCCTTTTTTTAAAATTTTTTAAGGGGGGTTTTTTTTTAAAAAAAAGGGAAGGGTTTTTTTAAAACCCCCCTTAAACCCCAAAAAAAAAAATTTTTTCCCCCTTTTTGGGGAAAAAGGGGGGAAAAAAAAAAATTTTTAAAGGGGGGAAGGGTTTTTTTTTTAAAAAGGGAAACCCCCCCAAAAATTAATTTTTTTAAAACCCCCCCTTTTTAAAAAATTTTTTTTTTTTTCCCCCTTTTTCCCCTTTTTTTTTTTTTAAAAAAAAGGAAAAAAAAAAAAGGTAACCCCCCCCCCG
>NW_026727455.1:7500-22511 GCF_029784015.1 Lycium ferocissimum
CCCCCCCCCCTTTTTTTAAATTAAAAAATTCCAAAAAAGGGAAAAAAAATTAAAACAAAATTTTTAAATTTAAAAAAAATTTTTTCCAAAAAACCCCCAAAAAAAAATTTTTTTTTTGGGAAAAACAACCCCCCCTTGGGGTTTTCTTTTCCCGGAAGTTTTTTTAAAAATTTTTTTTCCCCCCTTAAAATTTTTTTTCCCCTTTTTTCCCAAATTCCAAAAAATAAAAACCCCAAACAAAAAAAAAAACCCAAAACAACCCCAAATTTAAAAACGCCCAATTTTTCCCCCCCGAAAAAAAAAAATTTTAATTTTTCCCCCAAAATTAAAGAAAAAATTTTTTAAAAAAATTTTAATTTTTTTTTTAAAAATTTAAAAAAAAAAAAAAAAAAAAAAAAAAACCCAATTTTTTTTTTTTTCCCAAAAAAACATTTTTCCCCAAAAAGCAAAAAACCCAAAGGGTTTTAAAAACCAAGGCCCCCCCAAAAAAAAAAAAAATTTTTAAAAAAACCAAAATTAAAAACCTTGGGGAAAAAAGGCCCCCCCCCCTTTTTTAAAAAAAATTTTTTTTTTTTTTTTTAAAAAAAAAAAACCCCCCGGGGGGGGGGTTTTTTGAAAAAAGGGAAAAAAAAAAAACCCCTTAAAAAAAAATTTTTAAAAATTTTCCCTTTAAAATTTTTTTTTAAAAAAAAAAAAAAAATTTTAACCCCCCCAAAAATTTTTTAAAATTTTTTGGGGCCCAAAAAAAGGGGAAAAACCCCCCGGCCTCCAAAAAAAATTCCTTGGGAATTTTTTTTTTTTCCCCCTTTTTTTTAAAAAAAAAAAAAAAATTTTCCAAAAAAAAAAAAAAAAACCCCCAAAAAAAAAACCCGGGAAAAACCCCAAAAAAAAAAAACCCCCCCCCTTTTTTTAAACTTTTTTAAAATTTCCCGGGTAAAAAAAAAAATTTTTTCCCCCCCCTTTAAAATTTCCCCTTTTAAAAATTTTTTTTTTTAAACCCAAAAAAAAAACCTTAAACCCTTTTTTAAAAAACCCCCCTTTTTTAAAAACCCCCAAAAAGGCCCCCCCCAAAAAAGGAAAAAAAAACCCCTTTTTTTAAATTATTTTTTTTTTAAAAATTTTTTCCCCTTTTAAAAAAAAAAATTTTTTAAAAATTTAATTTTTCCCCCCTTTTTTTTTAAAAAAAATTTTTGTTTTTTTTTTGGGGGGGGCCCTAAAAATTTTAAAAATTTTTTTTTTAAAAAAGGGGGGGGCCCCCCACCCCCCAAAAAAAAAATTTTTTTTCCCCAAACCTTAAAAAAAAAACTTTTAAAAAAACCCCCCCCCCCCGGGAAAAAAAATTTTAAAAAAAAAATTTTTTTCCCCCCTTTTTTTTTTTTTAAAAACCCCAAAAAATTTTAAAAAAGGGGTTTTAAACCCCTTTTCCCCCCCCCTTTTTTTCCCCCCCAAAAAAAAAAAAGGGGTTTTTTTTTAAAACCCCCCAAAAAAAAACCCCTTTGTTTCTTTTTTGGGTTTTTTTTTTGGGAAAATTTTTTTTTAAAGGGGGGTTAAAAATTTTTTTTTAAAAAAATTTTTTTTTTAAAATTTTTTTTTTTTTTTTTTCATTTTTTTAAAAAATTTTCCCCCAAAACCCCCCCTTTTTTTCCGGAAAGTTTTTTTTTTTTTTAAAAAATTTTTAGCTTTAAAAAAAAAAAACCCCCCCCCCTTTTTTCCCCTTTTTTTTTTAAAAAAAAACCCCTTTTGTTTAAAAAAAACCCCCCCTTTTTTTTTTTTTTTTTCCCTTTTTCCCCCTTTTTTTGGGGGTTTTTTTCCCCCCCCAACCACTTTTTTAATTTTCCCCCCCCCCTTTCCTTTTTTTTCCCCCCTTTTTTTTTTTTTTTTTTCCCCTTTAAATTTTTTTCCCTTTTTTTTTTTTTTAAAAATTTTTTTTTTTCCCCAAAAATTTTTTAATTTTTTAAAAGGTTTTTAAAACTTTCCCAAAACCCTTTTTTTTCCCCCGGGTTTTTTAAACCCCCTTTTTTAAAAAAAAAATTTTTTTTCCTTTTTTTTTGGGGAAAAAAAATTTTTTTTAAAAAACCCCCCCCCCAAAAAACCCCAAAAAAACCCCTTTATGGGGGGGGGAAAAAAAAAAAAAAAAAAAAAATTTTTTTAAAATTTTTTAGGGTTTTCCCCCCTTTTTTTAAAATTTTTTAAATAAAATTCTTTTTTTTTTCCAAAAATCCCTTTAAAACCCAAACCCCCCCCCCAAAAAACCTTTGGGCCCTTTGGGGGTTTTTAAAATCCCCTTTTCCCAAAATTTTTTTTTGGGGGGGAAACCAAAAAATTTCCACCCCCCAAAAAAAAAATTTTTTCCCCCCTTTTCCCAAAAAACCCCAAAAAAAAAATTTTAAAAAAACCCCCCCCCCCTTTTTTTTTCCCCCCCGGGAAAAAAAATTTCCCCTCCCCAAAACCCCTTTTTTTAAAACCCCCTTTTTTTTTAAAATTTTAAAAGGTTTTTCCCAAAAAAATTTTAAAAACCCCCCCAAAATTTTTTTAAACCCCCCCTTTTTTTTTGGGGCCCAAAAATTTTTTTTTTCCCCCCCCCCCTTTTTTTGAAAAAAATTTTTTTTTTTTTGGGGGGGGGAAGGTTTTTTTTTTTCCTTTCCCCCCCCTTTTTTTTTTGTTTTCCCCGGGGGGCCCCCATTTTTTGGGGGAAAAAATTTTTCCTTTTGGAATTTTCAAATTGGTTTTTTTAAATTTTTTTTTAAAAAAAATTTTTCCCCCCCTTTTTCCCCAAAAATTTTTTTTTTTTTTTGGGGAAACCCTTTTTTTTTTTTTCCCCCCCCCCCCAAAAAAAATTTTCCAAAAAAAAAGGGGGGCCCCCCCCCAAACCATTTTTTTTTGGGGGGGGGCCCCCCAAACCCAAACCCCCCTTTTTTTTTTCCCCCCCCCAAATTAAATTTAAAAAAAAAAACCCCCTTTTAAAAAATTTTTTTTTTCCCCCCTTTTTAAAATTTCCCCCCCTTTTTAAAATTTTCCATTTTTTTTTTTAAAAAGGTTTTTTTTTTTAAAAAAAAAAAACCCCCTTCCCTTTTTTCCCCTTTTTTTTTAAATTTTTTTTTTTTTTTTAAAACCAAAAAATTTTTTTAACCCTTTTTTTAAAAAAATTTTTTGGGGGGGGTTTTTTTTTGGGTTTGGGTTTTCCCCAAAGGGTTCCCAAAAAATTTAAAAAAAAACCCCCCAAACCCCCCCAAAAAAAATTTTCCGCCCCACCCCGGGGCCCCCCCCTCGCCCCCCCCCAAAAAAACCCAGGGGGGGGAAAATAACCCCCCCTTTTCCTTTTGGGGGGGGAAATGGGGGTTGTAAAACCCCCCGGCCCGGGGCCCGGGGGCCCCCCCCGGGGGGGGGGGGGCCCCCCTTTCCCCCCCCCGGGAAAAGGTTTCCCCCCCCGGGGGGGCCGGGGAAAAAAACCCCCCGGGGGGTGGGAAAACCTGGGGGAAAACCCCCAACCCAAAATGGGGCCCCGGGGGGGGGGCCCCCCCGGGGGGCCCCCCGGGCCCCCCGGGGGGGGGCCCACCCCCCCCCCCCCCCCAAATTTTTTTTTTTGGGGAAAGGGGGCCCCTTTTTTTTTTCCCCCCCTTTTTGGGGCCCCCCCCGGGGGTTTTTTTAAAGGGAAATTTTTAAAAACCCCAAAAAAAATTAAAACCTTTTTCCCCCAAAACCCCCTTTTTTAAAAACCCCCCGGGCCAATTGGGGGGTTTTTTTTTTTTTTACGCTAAAGGAGTGATATAAGTATAAAGGGGAAAACATATGCAAGTCGAAGTCCTATTCCGAAGAGTTACGGACTTTTAACGGATTTATCGCGCAAAAGTGGGGAAGGTGCCCTTAATATATATAGGGGGAAAGTCCCAACCAAAACACACGCCAGGAAGGACCTTCCCAACCAAATTTCCGGGCCCTGATAACATATTTTTGCTACCCGCCGACAAGGCCGCCACTACAAATGGGTACCCCCAAAAAAAAAAGTCATTTAAACAAAACAAACAACCCCTTTTGACCCCCCCCGGACCCGGACCTCTAAGAGTGACGGTTAACATATGAGGGGGGGCCTGGCTCCCCGGCGGAAAAATATGTCGTATCAAAGGTTATATACAAAAATGTCCGGAACAAAGGAGACCGAATTCTTGGGGGGATCTCCTGGGCGGCGGGGTCCCCAAAAAGAGCGTTCGCCTGCGGGATGAAACGCCAAAGGGGGTCAAGCGGGGAAATTTGGGATGTAAAACATGAAACATATTTAAAAGGAATCCTTTCTGAGACGGTGAACGGTTAAAGCAACAACGGAATTTCTAAAACTTTCCTTTTTTAACATATTTTTATCCAGCGCTTTCCTTTTCCAAAATCACTATAGTATTTCATAATCAAAGTTGCACAATCATTTGTTTTATATCCATATATAACTTTCCCCGGCCCCCAGTGAGGGACTCGGTAATTTTAATCATAACATCATAAACCTGCATATACGTGTCCCCCCTTAAAAAGGGACTCGGTAATAAGGGAAACCTTCCCTCCCGTCTCCAATTCCAAACATATTCTATCATTATCAATCATATATATATATATATAACGTGTCCGGCCCCCAGGGAGGGACTCGGTGAATAGTACAATAGTTGTTGGGACGGGGGAACACCCGGGCCCCCACCTGAAGGTATAGCGGTAGCACGAAATTAGTCATAACCACATAAATTTTTAAAACATTTTTTTAGGGCTCTGAATAGTAAATCAAATCGGTTTTCCGGGCATTACATATTACATTTTTTTGAAAAATTAAGCATACTTTAATAATTCCCTTTTTAAAAATAAGAACTCCATGCATTTACATACTATCCATCATGTAATAAATAACGAGATCATAGTTCCATTATATCAACATTTTCGACATTCGGGCGAATAACAATCCCATGTCATACTAGCCAAAATTAAAAGGAGTCAGAGGCTTGATTATATCTTACTTACGTTAGGGCATGCCAAAAAAGAAAGGGAAAGGGAAAAGGTTTTTCGTACCTTTAGCGTTTAATTCGTATTATAAATCGACTTGCTTTAAAGAGGTACCTTATCCTATAACGATATATCAAAAAAGATTAGATTACGAGGAATTCCGGAACCCCGACATTACTCAAAACCCTCCGACCCGGGATACTTTTAACTTTTGACCCTTCCCAAATTCATCCAAACGCCAACAAGATGTCTAGCAAAAATGTTTGTATAATCCCCCAAAAAATCATATTGGCAACATCTTAACTCCTACAACAGCCCCAAAAAACTTGAACCCAAATTTATAGAAATTACAACAATCAAAACAACATTAAGACAAGTTAATTTTTAAATTTTCCCAAACAAAAACCCCTTTTTTTTGTTTTTATCCCCCAATTTTAAAACATTCCCCTTTTTTCCCCCAAATTCACATATACCAAAGGGATAAATATACCACTGTCCATAAAAACAAAAAATTAAAACATGACACAAAAAAAAAAAAACCTTTTAAAATTCCCCCACCCCCTTAAAACCACCCAACAACTTCATGATTTTCATCCATTTGTTCATACTCAAAAACCATTAAACCGTTTCCCAAAATTGTACAAAAAAGGAAATTAACATTCTTTCCTTAAACCAAAAACACCGGCTCATTTTTAACTTCAAAAAAAAAAATTTTTTAAAACCTACGACCCACCATTCGACAACCTTTTAAAATTTTGTTTTATTTTTATATATTGATATACATTTTAATTTATCCAAATACATGCAAAATAAAAACCCAAAAATGGGCCCCCTGGCCCCCAAGGCCATCTCAACTTCAACCCACAACAATCCAAAAATAGAAATCACCATCTATATATTCAAACCATCACACAAAACCTTTGGGGAAAAAAAAGATCATCCTTACCTTAAACTTGCTCTTAAACTTGGGAATCTCAAAGTTTTTTGGGATCAACCTTCCCTTTTTTTCCAAATACTACACATTCATATGCACTTGATGAAGGGGTTAATTTTATGGGGAAAAAAAGAAAAATTTTGGGGTTTTTTGGGGCAACCCACCACTTCCCCGGTTACCCTTTTTAAAAGCTCCCCCTATCCCCTATATTTCTCTAACTTGTAATGTGTAGAATGAATTGTGAAATTTGGGAAAGAACCAGATTTTTTCCTTATATATGCATTGCAAGTGTTGGACAAGTGTCCCTTTAAAAATTTTGGTCAAAAATCCTTGACCATTGCCCATAAAACCAAAAAAAGGCTTAAAGTAAGGGGGGAATTTTTTTTCCCAAACTCCTTTTTAAAAAACCCAAATGGTTAATTAATCCTTAATCTCCAAAAATATTTCCATACCAAATGAAATCTATAGGCAACTTGGGCAAAAAAAAAATCGGAAATAAAACCCCCCCCGGGGAACCCTTAAAACCCTTTGCTGTAACTTTGCACTTAGCTTTATAATGTCCCTATGTAAAGATACGGGGCATAACAAAAATTCTTTTTCCCCCTTTAGGCATTCCCCCCGGGAATTGTTGGGGGAACTGGGGGGTTTTATTTCCCTTTGGAATTTAAGTTTTCCCCCCCTTGGGGGGTTAAACTAAAAGGCCCTTTTCCCCAACCTTTTTTCCCCGATTTTCTACCGGGGTTTTTTAAACCCAAAATCGACTCCGGTGCCACGAGTCGTTTTCCTCCCTAATAAACCCTTTTTCCCTTGCTTCCCGGGTTTAAATAGGCCCTTTGGGGCTTTAACTTTCCCGGGGTAAAAACCCCATTTTTTTTGTTTTCAACCGAAATTTCGAGGGGTTCGGGCCGGGGCGGATGTCTCCCGGGGCTAAAGGTTGCTTTTTTGTTAGTATGGGGCCGGGTAGGGGTTGATTCGCCCGTTTATTTACGGTTCCACCCTAGTTATTTTTCCCCTTTCTTTTTTTTTTCGGGCCGAAAATTTAAAATTAAACTTTTTCGGGTTCCCCTTTCATTAAAAAATTTTTTCCTTAAATTTACCCAGAATTCATTTACGTCGTCCTCCCCTCTTTAAAAAAACTCTAAAACCCCCGGTGGGGCCCCTTCCCAAAAAGTTCCCAAACCCTTTCACGGCCCTACGAGTGAAATGAAACCCCGCTTGAAAACCATTTTAGCCTTTTTTTATTCTCTTTACTTTTTAAAATAGGGTACCAAATTTTAAACATTTCACTTTTTCCAAAAATTCCCATTTTAAAAAAATTTTTCGACTATCACTTGGCCATTTTTATCTAAATCTTTGGGGTCAGCTATCACAAAACCCCGGGCTCCCTTATAATAACCCTTTTGTACCGTAATCGAAAAGGGTTTGGAAAAGGGTTTTTTGAATCATTTCCTTAAACTTCCCTTTAAACCCCCCTTTTCATTGGGGTTAACACACCCCCCGGGGCGTTTTTCAATTTTGTTTTTTTCCCTTTTTTTTCAATTCCTCCCCAAAACCTTCCCTTTTCTAAAAAAATTCGTCTCCTTTTTTCTATCACAAAATCTTATCGTGTTAGCAAGTTATGGGGGGATAATAATCCTTGCAAAATCTTTGGCGGGCCCCCGCGTTAGGGCCAAAAACGGAACCCTTAACAAAGCCTTCCCTCCTTTCCTTTTGCGCCCGATTTTCCAAAGGGCTTAACTCGGCTTTGGTTTTCAAAAAATTTTTAAAAACTATTTCAACCTCTCCCGCTTTTTTTAAAAAACCTTAAACAGCTTTTTCTTTGGGGTGTAATTTCAATTTTAAAAAACAGTTAAGGCCATCGGTTTTTACAAAGTCCATAACCCTTTCTTCCGGAAATTTAAAATCATCCCCTTGGCCCTTACCCAAAATTCCTCGCAACCTTTTCCCCAAAGCTATTTTTGAAAAATACCGGGCCGGGCTTTTAAAACAAAGGAAAAACATCCTGGCCATTGGAAAAATTCCCCAACCCGGAGTTTTTTTTTTTTTTGTTTTTCCATAGGGGGTACATTATAACCCGCCTTTTTAAATTGTTTCCATTTTTTTTACTTTTCTTTTCTTCCTCCCGCCCCCTTTGGGTTTTAAAAAATTTAAACTTATTCCCTTTTATATTTGCCTTTTCCTTCCATCTCCAACCCCGAAAATCCCTACGATTCTTTTTCCCAAAACATTTTGGGCATAAAAACTTTATAAAAAATTTTTTTCTTTAATTTATTTAATTGATCCCGCATTAAAAAGACCTAACACAATTCATTTTTTGGGCCTTTAAACCCCTTTTTAATATAAAAACCAAAAACCCTTTAAAAAAATTTTAAAATTCCAGTAAAGGGTAATTAAAGGTATTAATTTGCCCAAAAAAACTTTTCTCCCGGGGTTTTTAAAATTGGGATGCTTTTTTGGGTTTCCCCTTATTCCCCCCTTAAATTTTAAATTTACGTTTCTCGTTTTTTTATAAATTTTATTTTAGGAATTTTTGGGGTTTTTTTAAAAAAAACTTTAATTAAAAACCATTTCGGCCGGGAACCAAAAAACCGGCCCTAAGGGATTTTTTGTTTCCTTTTGGGCCAAAAGGGGCCCTAAGTAAAACTTTAAACCCCACGGGGTCTTTCCCCCTTTTTTATACCGGGTAGTATTAAAACCGTAAAGGGCCATTTTAAATTTTTGCCTGTTTTACCCCGTTTGGGAAACCCTTTTTTCCGTTCCTTCTTAAAATTCAAGGGGGTTTTAATAATTTCCCTTGCCCCATCTAAAACTTTTTAAATTGGGGGCCTGCCCTTGGGTGGGTTCCCCCTTCCCTTTCTTTTTATTTCTTCCAATGCTTTAAAAATTTTTAAATTTGGTTTTAAAAATTTCTTTTTTAAAAACCCCCATCTCTCCCCCTCTTTTAACCCAACCCTTTTTGGGTTTTCGAAGGGTTTTCCCTTTATTTTTATTTTTTGGTTACCCCCTTTCCCAAAACCCATTTCTTTCAATTTTAATTAAAATTGGGGTCAATCCCTTTTAAGCCTTTTAAAAATTTCGCACCCTCGCATCACTTCCTTTAACCTATGGGAGGGCAAACCCCCTATGTAAAGATCATAAAAACTTACCTTAGATAATGGGGGAATAAGCTTAGAATGGTGATTCACCCTTAGCCCCAAAAACCCCTACTTTATCTCTCCGGGATTTCTTTGATTTGGATGATTTTAATGGGTTTCCTTCATTTTTCCCCCAACCTTGATATTGATCTTTGATTTCTTTGTTTTCATGGAAAGGGGGGAATTTTCTAGAGAGGCCCTTGAATTTAGAGGTAATTTAAAAGAAAATGAAATAAAAAAGGGTTTCCTTTATTTTAAAAAATCCTTTTTCCCAAAGCCAAAGGATATAGGAAAAATACGGTCCGATTTTTTAAGTCCGATGCCCGGCCAAGACCCGGTCCGGTGAAGTATGCCCCTTCGGGGAATCTACGGTTGGACATACGGTCCATTTTTTATAGGGCTAGTATGTGGCCGTGGGTTGGGTCCAAGAATTTTTTGTCGATCGTTTGATCCCCCGACCCCAAGGGAACCTTCTTATCCTTGTTCCTTGCTTCCCATTCTGGGACTTATAACTCTTTCTCAATGGGTCATTAAACACCATTAATTTAATACCGAAATTTTATTCTTGCCCGACTTGCGACTCCTCCCCTTAACAACTTTCTTTCCAACCCCCCGAATGTCTTTGGAAATATTAATTAGGATTTCAAATACTATTTTTTGCTTTCAAACCCCGTATACATCATCCCCCTCGCTCGTCTATTAAACCGTATTTTAAGGGAAATTTTTTCGAGGTGTAACCCCAAAACTTTTTTTTGGGAGGTAGAAAATGGTTTTCCCCCTTTTTGGGTAAATACCCCCGGATATTCTTTGAATTTTATAGAGTTAAAATTTAAAAAGGAATCAAGTGGGCCCGTAAACCGAAGGGGGGAAAAAAACCCCCAAAAACCGGGGCCATCGACGACGTCGAATGCTCAAAGGACCACCGATGCGCGGCTCGACGGGGGATCCCCGCCCCCTTGCTTTTCCAGCACAGCGAGGGGGAAAGCCGACGGACCGTTGACTTTTGGGGGGACGGGGCCCCTTTCCTTAAACCCCCCCAAATTTTTTTTGGCTTCCAAGAAAAAGGGGTGGTCCACGACCATATTTCATTTTTTTCCTCCTTCAAAATTAGAAAAACCCTAAGATATCCTCTCTCAAATTATTTTTCATCATATTAGTGTAGATTTGAAAAAGACCCGCCCCGAAAACCCCAAAGGGGGAAGGGGGGAAAAGTTGCTTCTGGGGTTTTTCAAAGTTGAAATTTTGGGGGAGTTGAAGGGGAGTGATTTTTGGGTTTTCTTGCCCCCCAAAGGTATGCATGATTCTCCATTATTTTTAAAAGTTGGTTTTCAGGTTTTTAGTATGGGTTAAAAAGGTAATTGTAGAAGTTTGTTGGGAGAAGAGCAAGTATTTGATGAGGGTTATTTTAAATAGGATTAGAAATGGGTTTACGTATATATATATATGTTTTTGGTCTTTGGGTTGATGTGAGTATTGTAGTTGATGTGGGATCGAATGAGAAGTTAAAAGGGAAAACTTCGGAAATTATTGTCTATAGTCCTTTAAATTTATACCTTTGGGATGGCTATTTTGGCAAAAAAAGGCCTAATTAACCCCCAAATGTCATTTTAAATTGTGGGCGGCAAGTTCGAAGGTGGAATTGGGTGTTTTGCATACTTGGTATGTTAAGGCTAACCTTTTCTTCTTTTAGCATGATCCCATGATATGCTCTAACAAGCGAGAAAGCAGATTCCATATTATTTTTATTTTGAAGTTTTTAAAGGGTTTTGCCTTTGAGTTCATTTATCCCTTTATGAGTAACCCTTCCTTTTGGGCCCGTCTTATGTACCCGTTTCGAAAATTAGGTTTTCATACATTACTTTTTATTAAAATTATGTATATTGACTTGTGACTAAAAAGGTTTTTATATACGCCACATTTTTGGGGGCTTTATATAGGGAAAAATTAATATGTGTAAAGTATGAGGGAAAAGATATAGGCATTATATATGCATTACTACTATGATGATAATATTGAAGGCCACGGAAGGGGCCAATATGATATGACGAGATGCCATAGAGGCTTACGGGCGTTTTTATACGCACTACATCGGGTGTTATATACGCCATAAGGGTCCGACCATCTTGATAGGCATGAGCAGGGAAATGTGCTCATAGAGGCGGTTAAAAGCGTATTTATGCGGTTTTGGGATTTTCAGTTCCCCCCTTCCCTGCCAACCTTTTCTTTTGAGTTCGGGTCTTATCCCGTTCTTATGTTTATATAGTTTTTATGCCTTTCATACTTTTTCCGTCCCCTCCCGTTGCTCGGGGGGTCGTTCATGCCCCCCGGGTCGGGGGGACGGGGGGTGTCCCCTGGGGGAAGACCTTTAGATCTTTGTGGTCGGAGGCCCCCCTTTGGGTCCGGGCCACGGCTTTGGGACCCTTTTTGGGTGTGTACATAGGGTTTGGGCCAGGGCCGTCCCTTGTTCCCCCGGGTTTTTTTCCGAGGGGTCTGTAGAAGTTGTATGTAGTAGTCGGGTGATATAGCCTTCCCCCAAATTTTTTTTGTTATATCCCGCATTTTTGTACATTGGGACAACCCGGGTTAACTATGGGAAATTGGGAACCAAACCATTTCGGGGGCAAAGTCGAGACTTTTGACCTTGAAATTTTTTTTTGAGACATAAGTTGTGCTAAAATTTTTTTGGGATAGAACAATTTGGAAAATTTGGGACCAAAAGTGATATAATTGGGAAATTGCAAATCATGCAAATATTTGGGCCCTTTTTGGGCCCAGTGCTATTTGGAAATGGCCCCCAAAAATTGTGTTCAATTTCTTTTCTCCAACACTGGTGTGGGGGCCCAAAGGGCAAAATTTTGCAATTTTCCCAAAAAAAGCAAAAGATGATCAAATAGTCTTCTTATTCATTCCCCACTTAGAAAAAAATAAGAAGTTGAAGAGCAAAAAATAAGAGGCTCTGGGCCCAAGAAGGGTGGAAAACCAATTTCTTTGCCCACTCCCAAAAATATTTTGTTGATGAAAATCCCTTATTTTGAGGTCCCAAGAAAGCGTGGAATTTCTTTGGGAAATTTGATCCCCCGTTTTAGTTTTCATTATCGCAAACCCAACCTTTTTGGGGAGTTGAAGAAGGGGTAAAAAATTAATCATGTTTTATGTGTTATAAAGGTTTTTTTATTTTGAAGATGTTAAAATGGATAAAAAAACCCTGAAATATGGCATGTTGGAGTGGAAAGGGGGGTGTGTGTGGGCAAAAGGTGTAAGGTGTGTGTGTGTGTTTGTGTTGTGTTTAAGTTATGAATTAAGTTCTTGTAGTATGTTAATTGTTGTAGTGTGAAAAAATAAAATTTTAGAATTATCAATATGTGCATGTTGATAAGTTCCCCCAAAAATGGGTCATGTTATATGACAAAAAACGCATTAATGTCGTTTAATGTTTTGGGGGTTGTTTTAAGGAATTCTATGTTGGAAATGATTTTTTAATTTTTTAAAGATTGATTTGTAAATGTAGGGCTTTTTTGGGAGGGTTTTTGGGGGAAATTTTAATTTAATTTTTTTTGGGATGAGAATAGCATTGTTGAATGGGGTGGGATGAAATCATGATTTGAAAATGAGGAATGTTTTAAAAAAGTGAGATTTGGGTTTGGGGTTTTGGGTAGTTTTGGAGAAATTTTTGGGGGTTTTGGGAAAAATGTTTATGAATTGATTGGAATGTCTTTAAATATTTTTTGGAAAGGGGTTAAGATTTGAATGTATAAGCGTCAAATTTTGGGGAAAGGAAAGGTTGAATTTGATTTATGAATTTGTTGAATGAGGGAAAAAGGGGTTATTATTGTTGTATTGCCTTTCGGATTGATTATTAATGTTGCTAGGTTGGTTGTTGTTGTTGTTTTTGGGTTTTTTTTGGCCCGATTTAAAAATTCTCGGGGTTTTAAATTTGGGGGGGGAAATTTTTGCCCCAAATTTTCCGTAGAATTTAGTGTTGGGTTTAATTAAATGCCTAAGCGTCCATAGCTAATGTTTGGCATATCATGACTTGTTTGTAGACCTTGGGGAGCCCCGGGCGTAGGTTTGGGTTTATCTTGAGTTTGAGCTTGGAAATGCGTCGGGGTATGAAAACTCCATTCTTTTTTCTTTGGATGCCTAGTTTAAAAAAACAATGACACGAGCCTCGAAAAATTTATTCCCAATTTGAGCATGTTTATGACTCCTATTCGTTTTGGAAAGTCGTGTGTTGGGATGATTTTTAAAATTGGCCTTTATGCCCTTTTAAAAATTTGATTTTCAACTTTTTCCCAAAAAAATTGGCTTTTAAAAATTTCTAACCCCCAAAAGCTCGTATCTTTCAAAAAGGCCCCGGGGTTGGGCCCCCTAGCTAAAAATGAGTCCTTGATGTATGATGATTATTTTTTCATGGGAACCCCCGGGGCGACACCCGGTTTTGTGGGGCCCGCGACTTCCCTTTTGTATTGGCGATTTTGGAAAGGATATGATACAATTTTTATTCCGATTTCAAGTACGATCATTTACTTATCTTTTTAATTTGTAACAATGATTCATAACATAGGGGTTTTGATTTTTGTAAAGGGGGGCCCCGGGTTGGGGTGACGCTCTCGTGGGGCCTGGGCTTTTTTTTTGTAGTAATTTTAAAACTTTTGAAAAGAGCTTAAAAAATTTACTTCTTTTCACCCCCCAGTTGATTATAAAATTTTTTTGTTGAGGGCCCAAATGTTGATTCGTATACTTATGATTTGAACGTGACTATGATCTCCCCAAGTTCTTTGATATGTTCCCGAGTGGTATTCAAGAAAATCGATTTGACTAATTTTTTTGGCTTTTAAACGATGGTTCTTTTGGGTTAACTTTTTTAAATCTTTGGGAAAAAGTTTTAAACCCTATTTGGTTACTTTTGAATCGTTTTTCTTCTTTATTACTTCTTTTTAAGGGCCCGGCCTTTGGATATCCTGGATTTTTGTGATGAGACCCGGGGGGACCCGGGGATGTGCATATGAGATAAAAATGGGGTTTTGGGGCGGTATATGTGTATATGTGATATTATCTGGGTTTCCTTGGGGAAAGTTATATTGGGAAATTTTGGGGGGGTTCCCCGGGACGGATGTTTTGGATAGTGGTATATGATATGTGATGATTCCATTTATATAAGGGTAGTGGGTAGATGTATGATAATATGAGGTACGTTTGTGATTATTATGTTATATTGGGCCGGCCCTACGTTTCGGGAATTTTAAAGTCCGGGCCATGAAAGTTTGATTTCCCTAAAATACGGGGAAAAAATTTTTCAAAAAAGCCAAGCATTTTGACATCCGTTATCCTTTTGTCTTGAAACCCATGTATAATTTGGGGGTCAAATGTAAGTACTTTTATTCGGGTTATTATGCTCCCTTTGGGGCACTTTTCGCCTTTTGACTTTTTTTCCCTTTCCTTTCATACTGGATATTTCTCTTGACCCCCTTTGTTTTGGGGCGTTTCATGCCCCAGGGACGGACGCCACAAGGGGTCCACCATTTTGGGCACCCTTTTTTCGTAGTTTTGGGGTGCCCCCCTTGGGGCTCACATTTTTTGGGATATATTCGTTGTTGCATTGTATATATTTGTTCATGGGGAAGGGGGGGCCCCTTCCCCCTATGATTGTTCTTTTTGTTTAGAGGTCGTGGACTGTTTGGGGGTTGTGTTTACTCAGTGGGGTTTGTATATATTATGCCCCGGGGATCCCAACCCCCGTGGGGCCCCCGTCGGCTTTTCATTTGTACATGTTTTAGGCCGTTGTGCCATTTGATAGCCTTTTTAACCTTCGATATATATATGGGCAAGTTGGGATATATTTGCGGAGTTTTGATATAATTCCCCAAGGTTTTTGGGGTTTTTTGTGTAAGAAAAATTTTTTTATGATTCGGGTTCGAAGCAGGTTTGGGGGCCCAAAAGGGGATTGTCACGGACTACGGGGTTGGGTA